>NC_072732.1:91334568-91476359 GCF_026930045.1 Uloborus diversus | reverse complement strand
TAAGATTGGTTTTTTTTTTTTTTTTTTTTTTTGTACCCTGTTTTGGTCCGTGCATTTTTTCATTGCTAAACTTATGTGAATCAATGATTGTTTTAATTCTGATTTTTAATCAGCATAAAGAATGACGTGAGCATGGTCAGCAATTTTGCTGTAACCATCCGATAAAAATGTTGTTAACTCAGTAAATTTTTATCTGCTCTAGTCTGGCATTATCTTATTTATCCGTCAGATGCAACTATATCCTGGGACTGATAAGCTGATTTCCGATCCGCTGAAAAGATTCTATATTTTAAAATTTGCAAAGGCGCTCCACGCTGAAATTTAATGAATGAAACTCCAAATTTCTTTAAATGATGATAATTTTGCCAAATAGAACTCCAAATTTTGCCAGATGGAACTCCAAATCGCCAGACAAAATTTGCCGAATAGGGAAACTTTGGAAGGTCACCGTGACCTCCGGTTTGCTTGTTAGACCCTTACAGCTTTCTCATCAGTTTTCACAAACCGTTGAGCTGTGACTGGGTTTCCCGTAATGGAGGAGGAAGGGGGGGTATAGTGTCTAATTCACAATTGAAAAATTTTGGAGGCTTGTTTTACGGATTGTGTCTGTTTTTGAGGGCTCTCACGTTCTCGTGGGGGAGGGGATATGTTCCGTAACATTTTTAAGGAGTGCACTGTTCTTGGGAAAATGGGAGCTGACCATCAGGGCTCAAAAAAAAAAAATGGATATTTTCGGTAAGCTTTTCTAATAGCAAATAAATAAACAAATAAATAAAATAAAATAAAAATAAAAATAATTTGAATTTTGACATCTGGAATTCAAATTGTGTTTTTCGCAATCACGAGTGTGTGTATGTAGGCGTGTGTGTTTGTGTCTGTGTGGATATGTGTGTAAGTGTATGTGTAGGTGTGTGTGTATATGTGTGTGTGTTTGTGTGTAGGTGTGTGTGTGGGTAGGCGTGTATGTATGTGTGTGTGCAGGTGTGCGTGTGTGTGCAGGTGTGTGTATGATATAGACGCAACCTGGGGACTTTGCTCGCTAGAGGAGCAGCATCGGGAGGGGCCGGTCGACGGTGGTGCTTCAGAGGGAGGCGGGAGGGGAAATAAAATCATAGGAACATCAAAACAGTAAAATGAGAACAATAAGCAATGTGATTGCTCAAAAAAAATGTGAGCATTTTAAATATTGGAAAAATAATTTGAAAAATAGATATTTTTGTCTTTAGTTCGCGCACGCGCTTTAAAGTTTGAAAAAAGGTAAAAATGAAAATCTTCAAATTTTTTTATGCCAAACTAGAAAGATGTATTTAAAATCATGTCCAATTCTGCTAACTGGGAATGTTTCGTCGTCATTTTCTCCCTAAGTTCACAGACTCCTATATTTATGATTGCTAAACTAAAAGAGGAAGACACAAGTAAAGTTTCAAAAGTTTTTGTAATAAAGGAATTAACGACAAATTTAACCAGTTTGCAATAAATTTAGCCCATAAAAACATAAAAACGACATCTATTACTAAAACTTGTAACAATATCATACAAGTCTAAGTCTAGCCGGACCATTTTCCCGAACTTCAGAAAACACCCCAAAGTGAATAGTACTATAAAATTGATTCTTGCATTTCAATGTGGATAGGTTTCTTACAGGTCCTGTAATACATATGAACAAAACTAAATTTTATTTTTAAATTTAAAGTTTTTAGAGGAAAGTTCATCGAATGCGTACTCTTGCATACCCTGTGCAATGAGCATAAACAGATAGTTCACCAACATTTGATTTCATTCCAGTTTTTAAAACTGAAACCGAAAGGTTTGCTGTAATTTTGATATTTATGTCCAAAAAAATATGAATAAGAAAAATGAGAAAGGTTTTTTTTAATGTACCTACACTTGACACCATGGGCCCATTTTCCCCCGCATGATCTTACTGTTTAGCTTTTGAATTAAATTTAAACGCTGTAGGAGATCGAACTATTATAATTCTTTAAAAGTTAGTCTATTTAATTTGATGTTTCAAAAGAACTCTTTTTTATTTTTAATTTATTTGGAAATTTCTTTGTCCAGAAACAAATTTCTAATTTGTTAGCCGTTTAATTAGTTGCTATTTATTCAGCAGAGCCATCCAAAGAGAAACAATTCTCTTGTATTTAAAGGGTTTCGTGATTCCATTTTACCATCTTCAGCTTTTCTCGGAACGATTTCCCAACTTTCTAATGATTTCCTTCTGGTTGCTTACAAAACAATGGCTTGCCAAGCAGTTCCAATGAAAGTAATCTACACGAATACGTGGGAGCGTAGATTTAAATAATAGTTATTTCAACTTTGGAATCGTGGCGTTAATGTGTAATTTGGGATTAGGAATTGTTAAGCTATGTAAGTCGTTTTGTTGGATGCATCCAACAGCTAATGACTCAATTACAAGGAGCTACGAACTTAATCAGTATTGCAGGAACGTTTTCTAACAATTTAAAAACTCAACTTGCATTCCTACATCCAGCAGAAATGCGGAAAATAAAGCCATGGGTAACCGGGAATCGTTCTAACAGCACATAAAGAACAACAAAATATAAATGTATTTAGCAGCATATAGAATAATTTAAGACATTTTTTTTTTGTCATAAAATAGCCTTAACAATTTTTTTTTTTTTGTTTCTCTCTACCGACTTAAATGAGTATCATCAAGACACAAATATATTTCGGAAACTCAACCAACAGCGAAGTGTCGTAAAACATTTCAGCATGAACGAAATAAAACCGTTAATAATTTAGTTAGTTGTGTAAAATTATGAACATTAATTTTAGACTATTTTCTGTTTCATGAAGCTTGGATGCCACTCTCAAAAACTAATTGTACATTATTAAATTTTCATTTAACATATTACTGCGAATTTGGAGATCTATAGAAGGATAAAAAGTCACCGATAAAATGTTTGGGACCTAAGTTGTTCATGTTTGTAAAATCACAAAAGCCCATGTTCACTGAATTGCAATAATCATCTAAAGCTTGTCAGTGTGATCGTTAATCGACTGACAGTCTGCCCTCAAGTTTAGTTATTCAGCTTTTATTAAAACGTTACTTTTCAAGGGCTCATCACTAATCAGGGCTATATAGACCAATCGTGTGACGTCATTTTTCGAACTTTATAAGTGCGACAAGCATTTTCACCAAGAAGAAGAATTACCAATGACTAAAAGGAATTACCGATGATGTCAAGTTGTACTCTAGCGACTAACTGCTATTATGATCTGAAGTAAAAATACGATTTGGTATTGATGAGATTTTTTTTAATGCACGAATGTAATTTACATTGTTTTTCATTTTCATGTGGTAAATGCTAAAATAAGCGTTTGTTTTAATAAATCTTGTTTAGCTTTTCACAATTCTTAAACCATTTCAAAAGATAGTATACCGTGTTTTCCCCAATATTTTAAGTTCTGGAATACGCTTGAAAATTATGCTAGTTGATGCTAAAGTAGTGCGTACATTCAGCAAATTACCGCCCATTAGCCAGGGCTAAGCAACTTAGAATACACACAATCTTGTGGTGTATGATAAAATGTAGCGTAGGACTCGAATAATAATTTGTGAATGACTACAGACAAAAAATATTGTTTAGTTATTCTATTCTACTCTGATGTTGATGATTATTATTACTGTTAGCATTAGTGTTATGTTTTTCTTCTTCTTCTTCTTCTTATTATTACTATTGTAAGTGGTGTAGCAGTTTAAACCTATTTGATATTTATTTTTCGGATAATTCACTGGTTTTTCAGATCTTACCAACCTGTTATCTAAAAGGCTTAGTTATAGCTTTAATAATAATTTTAAAAAATGCTGTTTAGGTAATATATATTTTCAAATTGGTTTTATAGTAAAGTAGGAAAGAAAAAAATGCATTGCGTGTGTAGAAAAATGAACGTTTCTCTGAAAATACGATTTGTTTTCCAGAAATTATCGTTTTGATTAGTTTCATTTGCGCTTGCAATTACTTGATCGATAAAATGCATTAGGGTCATTAATCATTTCCAACTTACGAAAAATGACGCAAAGTATTTCTTGTTTGTTTCAAGCAATGTTCCTACACTCAATAAATCACATTAATATTGCCTAAAAAGATTTAAAAAAAAAAAACGAGTAGGTAGAAGAGTTTACAATGAGCATCAGTTTCTGTTTAACAAAAAATAATATAAATAACTGAAATTTTAGACTTTAGGTTGCGTGCTCTGGATGATATTCAGTTAATTACTATAGACATTCTATTTTACGCTCATTTTTAAAGAAATTGAAAAAGAAAAATATCTTAATCGTTAATAGGAATTACTGCAGACCCTTGTTTTACGCAGATTTGATTATATATGTTTTAGTTTTGATGAGTTTTGATTTTTCGCGGATGTGGTGGCATTGCAAACAGATAAAAATTCCCTTTCCTTCAAACTCCAAACTTTTGATATTGCAGATAACATACAAAAACAACTGCATTTTGGCAAGCTATTATGAGAGCACTCTACTGCAGATATTTTTTGCTATTTTTTGCAAAAATGTTTCCAGAAGTAAAGTTATTAAACTCACACATTGGGGTCATTTCCAAAATTTTAAAAGTATTTTTTTCTGAAAGAGCATGTTTAAAAACATAGTATCTGACCTTTTGTTTTAAATAATTTGACTAAGTTTAATATTTTTAAAAACTTATTTTAATCGGTGTGTTTTATTGTTTACGCTTCTGACGATGACATCACAAATGATGAAATTCCATTCACTGTTGCCATTCATGGAGAATAATATTTAATTCGTTTCTTTACTCACATATACTGTCAACGTTATGGTTGATAGCAAGTGTAGAGCGCAATATTTAATTCGTTTCATGATTTTCATAACGTGGAAACGCGGTAGGGAGATGCGCCAAAGTATATCATTTGTGACGTCATAAAGACCACATATTTTCAAATTCGGACATTAAAAAAAATAATTAAAGATTAAGCGTTGGGAAAATGAAAGTTTTTTCTCGCTCCATGTTTATTTATTTATTTATTTATTTATTTTTTATTTATTTATTTATTTTTTTTTTGCTTATTCTATCAATTTTAGTTACTAAAAGTAGCACTGTTGACTGAAGGAAACAAACCCATTTAGAGCTAACTGGAAAGAAGATTTTTCAGAAGTGACAAGCAGACTAAACCGACGAAGATACCGACATCGATGACACAACCAAAAATTTTCTCATTGAAAGTTTTGAGCTATTCCTTGACAATGAAAAATGACCTTCCTGATTTTTCAGTGAAGGAAGATCTTGTCATAGAAGTCACGCGAGTGATCATAGATGCGTCAATGCCCTGCAAAGAACATGATAGTAAAAAAACAATGACTGCCAAAAGACTATCATAACCAGCGCTTTGTTATTAACCCTAAGTTACCTCATGTTTTTGTATACATGTTGTGCATATGTATCTTAATAAGTACAGATTAAACTTTTTATGCATATATTTATCCATCAATACAGAATGAAGAATTTTTTATCTATGGAACCTAACTTAACCTATATTTAAAGACTACTATTAATTCTTAATTCTCGCAGCATTTACGTGAAACATGACCCCCACATGCGAGTTTTCTTCCCATAAACTTAACATTGTACCAACCAAATATTTTTCACTTCCCCCCCAAATTCGAGTTATCGTTAAAACAGGGCTCGCTATAAGAAAGTTTGACTATATATAATTAAGAATAAGCTAATACTACCATGGCGCTTTCATAATCAATATTTTAATCTTATTTTTTAACTTTATATTGTTGTTTTTAGAGAGAACGTGACTCGTTTTTATGCCATTGATTTTTAAAACTTGATTGTGCATTTTGCTACTTTGTTTTCAGAGCTACATATGTGAAGACATGAGTGAGTTCTTGTATCTATAATTCAGTGTAAAACTTTAAAAAATATCAAAATTTAGGCTTCCAGATTCCCATTTCTGAAGACAGGCTGCAAGTCCGTGGTCTGTGTCACGATCAAGGTTAGCCTTGAACTTTTATTTTTTGAACTTTTCTTTCCACCCACCGCTTTTCTGATTTGAAGTGAACTGATTGAGATAAAAAATAAATAGAATCGATGGAACACCGAAGATGATTTTTCAATACAGTCCGATTTTTAAAGCTTGTTCCTTGAATTTGTAAATACTTGTTAATATAAAGATTTTTTTTTCGTTTAATAGTACTGTGATTTTTTTAGTCAACTTTAATAACTCTTCATGAAGTCAAAAGATGCAAACGCCCAGAAAGAATCGGAAAATGGTAAGATTTTTACCTGAAATTTAAACTCAAGATACCGATTATTACATTTTTTTGCGCCCCCGGGTGGGCGTTTGCAATTATATTGAATTAAGTTAAAAAACTAATGGTATTTGATCAAGATAGTTTTTTCTTAATATAAATGATGGAGAGTTTGAAGAAAATACGCACTCCATTACGAAGTGGTTTTTCGGGAATCGCTAACCAACTGGAAGAGTACTTAAAAGCTACAGATTGTAGTCATGATGAAATAGAAGTCTTTATCAACCAGTTGAGTGAGAAATGGTGTGCACTTGATATGAAAGAAAAAGAAATTCATGAAATATTAGCTAATGATTCTGATTGTGCTCAAGAGGATTTTGATGTTGAATATAATGTGTATGAGTCGTACAAAGAAAAATTCATACGACTTAGAACGAAAGCTGACAAAATGCTGCGCAGTACTAATAATGACATTTCAACTGTTGTGACTGAAACGGAGTTAAATAAGAGCCGACTTAAGTTACCGCGAGTAGAGTTGAAAAAATTTAATGGAGATATTAAGGAGTGGCTCGGTTTTTGGGGTCAGTTCAGAAAAAATCATGAAGACATAAATACAGCACCAGAAGAAAAATTTATTTATTTGACTCAAGCTACTGTAGAAGGCTCCCGTGCCAGGGAACTCGTTGATTCGTTTCCCCCATCTGCGGAAAATTACGAACAAGCAATTGAATGCTTAACTGCTAGATTCGGTAGGGAAGACTTGCTCATTGAAGTGTATATCAGAGAATTATTGAGTCTAGTTTTGACGAATTCAATGGGTCAAAAGAAGATGCACCTGGCCAAGTTATATGATAAAATAGAATCGCATATCCGAGCATTAAATTCCCTGGGTGTTACTTCCGACAAATATGATTCGATTTTGTATCCTTTAGTTGAAAGTTGTTTACCAGAAGATATTATTAGAATATGGGAAAGAAGCATGACTTTAAAAAATGAAAATACTAAGGAATTAAATAAATTGACCTCTCTAATGATTTTTTTGAAAACAGAGGTTGAAGGGGAAGAAAGAATTTCCTTAGCGAAAGAAAGTTTCTGCTTTGATTCGAAGCGAATGAAGAAACATTCCTCACCACCTCGCCCGAGTAGAAGGGAAGAAGAGAAAATTCCAACTGCAGTCGGACTTTTTGGTTCCACAAATTCGAACACGTGTGTATTTTGTGAGAAGAAAAATCATGAATCATCTGCTTGCCGATATGTGCTGAAAATGAATTTAGATGATAGAAAGAAGATATTAATGAAAAAGGGCTGTTGTTTTTGCTGCCTTAAAGTGGGTCATAGAACTCGAACGTGTAAAGTTAGAATCAATTGTGAACGATGTAACGGAAAACATGCAACTATAATGTGCAACGAAAATAAAAACCAAGAGCGCGATAAAGTGAAAACAGACGTGCTGAAAGAGAATGACGGTCAAAATGCTATCAATGACACAGTGCTAAATAACCGCACTTGTAGTCCCAACATTCTGTTACAGACTTTGTACGTCAGATTACGAGATAACAAGGGAGGGCAAATCGTGAGATGTTTTATTGATTCTGGCTCCCAACGGTCATATCTGAGTAAACGAGTCGCAGAAGAAATGCAATATGATCGCCTTAAAGAAGAAAAAATTATACATAATTTGTTTGGTGGTAAGGAACACACAGAAGAACATTACCGATACAGAGTATTAGTCAGTAGTATTAACAAAGAATATCACTGCAATTTTGAAGTACTTGACCAAGAAAAAATATGTTCTAAAATACCAACTTTGAAGTTAGATCCATGTGCGCAAGAATTGAATAAAGGAAATATAATTTTGACAGATCGATTCCAAAAGAAACAGAATCTGAAGACATAGATTTATTAATTGGAGCTGATGTTGCAGGTAAGCTTCTCACTGGAAAAGTCATAGTTCTGCCATGTGGACTCGTAGCTGTCGGAACACATCTTGGATGGACCTTGATGGGGAAAATGCCATTTGACGATCATGATGACAATTCTACAATGGTGGTAACGAATTAATTTATGAAAGATTTTACCATTACAGAAATGTGGAACCTTGATGTGATAGGCATTACTGATCCGATCATTAAAAAAGGCAAGGAAGAAAAGGATTTGCAAATGGAAATGCAATTTCAGAATTCTGTTTTTATAAATAATGAAGGACGGTATGAAGTGGCATTACCGTGGGCCGAAGATCGTCTACCATTACCTACAAATAAAGAATTACCGCTTAAACACCTGGAAACAACAACACGGAAACTTTGCTCTCAAAATTTAATTAATCGAGATGATGAAGTTTTAAAAAATTGGGAAGATTCAGGCATAATCGAGGAAGTGAAACAAAGTAAAAATATTGATAGCGGACACTACTTGCCCCACAGACTAGTGATTAAAGAAAGCAGTTCTACTCCCGTACGGCCTGTGTTTGATGCGTCTGCTAGAACTAAGTTTTCACCGTCACTGAATCAATGTTTAGAAGCTGGACCCAATTTAATTGAATTAATCCCATCACTTTTGCTAAGATTTAGAGAGAATAAATACGGTGTCGTTGCAGACATAGAAAAAGTTTTTTACAGATTAGCGTTAGGCCACCAGATAGAGAATACCTTAAATTTTTCTGGTGGAAGAATATAGATACAAAGGAACTGAAAATATTTCAGCACACCAAAGTTGTGTTCGGAGTAAATAGTAGTTCATTTTTATTGGTTTCAGTTTTGGATTATCATATTCAAAATTGCATGAAAAATACAGAACACGATCAGAAAGTTGTAGAAAAACTGAGACATAGTTTTTACGTAGATAACGTTTTATCCAGCTTTGAAAGTGAAGCTGAACTTCAAAATTTCATTGAAGAATCTCGTAACATTATGGCACAAGCAAAATATAACCTAAGATGTTGGCAATATTCGAACGATAAAAACCCTGAAGTCGAAACAAATGTTTTAGGATTGATTTGGAACCGAGAAACGGATAGAATTAAATTGAGTTTGAATTGGATAGAAGATTAACATTTTGACAAAATCACTAAACGAGTGATTCTAGCTGTTACACACAAAGTGTTTGATCCAGTGGGTTTTGTGAGTCCTGTTCTCCTTCTACCTAAGCTGATGTTGCAAGACTTGTGGAAATCTGGAATATCCTGGGATGCAGAAGTAGACGAAAGCATGAAAAAAAATTTCTTCATTGGTTTGAAGACCTCTGTCTGCTAAAAGAAGTCTCAATTCCACTATGGGTGCAGTGCCATGAAAAGAATAAGAAGTCTTGTAGCATCCACACGTTCTTTGATGCAAGCGGGCGTACCTATGCTGCTACGGTATTTTTAAGAATCCAGACGGACACAGAGGTTGAGGTTTACTTATTAGCTTCGAAATCCAGAGTGGCTCCTGCCAAGCAGATAACTATGCCTCGTCTTGAATTGATTGCTGCCACTGTTGGAGCAAGACTATGCACATCAGTTTTAGAAAGTTTGCAATGGCAGAATGTTGAACTTACATTTTGGACAGAATCGACTGTTGTCTTGTCTTGGATACAAAAAGAAGAAATATGGACAGTTTTCGTGGATAACAGAGTACGTGAAATAAGGAAGTTAACGAAGCCAAATTCGTGGAAATTTGTGAAACGAGTAGAGAATTCAGCCGACCTTCCTTCCGCTGCTCAGCTAAACAACTGCTGGCGATGAGATGGTGGGAGGGCCCGCTTTGGTTAAAGAAGGATGAAGACGAATGGCCACAATTTGATTTGGTTTTCAATGATGAAGAAATTTCTCGAGAAAAGCGAAGGAGTGCTGTGATAAATACCCAACTTAATGTGGAAAGCGAAGATATGTTTCACAGATACTCAAATTATCCGAGACTCATTAGAATCATTGGATGGATTTATAGGTTCTACTTGAATTCGAAGTCTAAAAATTCTAAACAAAAAGGAAATCTAAGTGTACAGGAGATGAAAAATGCGGAAAAATTTTGCTAAAGATGGTACAACGAGAATCATTTCCAGAAGGAACCAATGAACAACGAATTAGACAACTTAATCCCGTGCTTGATAAAAATGGTCTCCTAAGAGTAGAAACGAGAATTCTTATAAGAAAAGATAAAAAGAATTTTCGATTGCCAATCGTAATTTGATTCGGTGATTGAATCGTAAACATGCTCATAGAAAGTAAACATCAAGAACTTAGACATGCTGGAGTTCAAGCGCTGATGAATCATCTCAGAGAGAACTATTAGATTCTCCAGAACCGGAAAACGGTTAGAAAAGCTATCTCGACATGTGTACGATGCAAACGATTCACTGTGACCCATTCAGAACCGAAATGCCCTCCTTTACCTGAGGATAGAGTTAGAGATGCAACAATATTCGAAATCACAGGAACAGATCTTGCTGGACCGTTATACTTGAGAGACGGAACGAAAGCCTGGATAGTTCTCTACACTTGTGCTGTGTATCGTGCGGTTCATATAGAACTGATAACCTCTTTGACAGCAGAAGCCTTTTGCCAAGTGTTAAGAAGATTTATTGCTAGACGAGGAAGGCCAGAAATTTTATATTCCGATAATGGAGGCAACTTCGTTAAAACTCACAATGAATTAAGCAAACTAGATTGGAGAAAGATCGAATCACAGTCGTCACTGAAGAAAATAACCTGGAGGTTCATACCACTTTCAGCCCCTTGGTGGGGCGGATGGTGGGAGCGGTTGATAGGCACGATAAAAAAATTCTGCTTCGTGTTTTAGGTCAAGCTTCACTGACTTACGATGAGCTGAACACAGTAATGTGTGATATCGAAAGCCTGATAAACTCGAGACCTTTAACGTACTTGTCAGAAGATGTAAATGATTTGGTTGCACTGTCTCCTTCCATGTTCCTCCAAGAAACCAGAGAATGCGGCCTACCTGATATCGATATAGTAGATGTCACCTACTTGCGAAAAAGATATCTACAACGAGTACGTGAAGACCTACGAAAGAGATTTCAGCAAGAATACCTTTGACAACTGAAACATGCAAGAAAATGTCCAAAGAAAGCTAAGCCTCCTTCTGTAGGCGAAATTGTTCTCATAGGATCAGACAACCTAAAACGGTTGTAATGGTCACTTGGACGAATTCTTGAAGTCCTATCAGGCAAGGATGGCATTGCCAGAGTTGTCCGCATAAAAACTAAGTCCGGAATTGTCACACGTCCTGTGCAACGTGTGTACAGTTTAGAAATAACAGAAAACGATGAAGGTACACTTTTGAGAGATAAAGCCACTACTCGAAAGAACCAGGAACCGGTGGTAACGCGAAGTGAACGAATAGTAAAAGAACCCAAGAGACTAGGCTCCACAGCAGATTGAGTTCTGCATAGGTGAAGAGCTCAAGGTGGGAGGATGTCGCGATCAAGGTTAGCCTTGAACTTTTATTTTTTGAACTTTTCTTTCCGCCCACCGCTTTTCTGATTTGAAGTGAACTGATTGAGATAAAAAATAAATAGAATCAATGGAACACCGAAGATGATTTTTCAATACAGTCCGATTTTTAAAGCTTGTTCCTTGAATTTGTAAATACTTGTTAATATAATGAATTTTTTTCATTTAATAGTACTGTGAGTGTTTTAGTCAACTTTAATAACTCTTCATGAAGTCAAAAGATGAAAACGCCCAGAAAGAATCGGAAAATGGTAAGATTTTTACTTGAAATTCAAACTCAAGATACCGATTATTACAGTCTGCAATGGCTGAAATCGCTTCGCATGTGATGCACTTTTGAAAATATCTTTAAAATTCATATTAAAATTGTCATACAAAAATCATATTCTGTATCAAAATTACTTTTTTTTGCACTGTTTGGGAACTTATTAAACTTTTATTACATCAAAAATTGAATCAAAAGTCAAAAATTGAATCAAATCAAAGTATGAATTTCAAATGAGGAAGATCTTTGAATAAAGTATTCTGAATGAACACAAAATTTAACCATCTTTATTCTTTACTAACGTAAAAGTCGACAAACTTCATTTATAGCTAGACGAAATTGAAAATATCTTACTTTGCAAAGGTTGAAATCATTAAAAGAATTTCAAACTGTGAAACACGAGGAATTCAAAAACGATACTTTAAGAAAAATTTAAAGTTTGAACAGTTTTATATTTAATCTAAGCATTTTCTTTTCATGAAAATGTTAGGTGCCCCCATAGAAAAGCACTGAATGTAAAACTGAATTTATTGGATTTATTTTTCACGAAATCGGTGGAAGTGATTTGTCTTGTTCTCAAACCATTATTTCATCTGCTTAGGTTTAAAATGTGTTTGATGAGTTTTATTATCATTCAAATCTACAACACTTCAGCAAACATGAAACGGTCCCCAAATAACATTTGTATTTTAAAACAAACGTCACTAGAGACAATTAATTCATTCGCAAAATTATTATACCTTTTTACTGAAAGACTTTTAAATGATTTCAAGCTGTCTAGTTATTTGCATAACAATGACAATGCTAATGATTCTCGGGGAAACTAATCAAGGCAGATCCTTCTAAGGGTAGATTAGAATAGTAGTTATCCCAGATATCTCATCTTAGCTTTAATGGGTAATTAGGGATTGGAAATTGGGAGGTCCTGTGATCTATTCTGTTTCTGACTTGTACAGGTTAATGGCATATGTGTTCTGTGTCTCTTTTATGCGGCTTAATTATTTTATGATTCGCAAGCTCTATTGTGTAGCTGGAATAGCTTCTCTGTTCTGTTATTCCATGCACTATTTTAAATGAGCAGTATTATGCACTATAGATGGGTTTTATGGGCCAAATATGTAGTTTAATGGTTCAAAATAATGGTTATTTTTCAGTTAAACAAGTCTACATTAAACTTTTTTTTTCAAAATAAATTACAATTACTGAATAAAGCTTGATGCGGGTTTTTTTTTTCATTTTTTTTGTGTATTATAAGTACCTTTGTATGTATATTAGGGTGGTCACAAGATACATAGGGAAAAACTTTTTTCAACTAATCTTTTGCGGCACCCCCATAAAATGTGCCAATAGACTAGAAAATGTAACTTGCAAAGTTTCAAGTCATTTCGATGATATTCACACGTGCCGCAAAGAGGCTAAAATTATTAAAAACAGTGATTTTAGCAAAAAATCCTAGTTTTTCATCTGTAAAACCAAAATTATTCATTCTAGAAACTTCGTTCTGGTTTCATTTTATAGGGAATTTTATTCTCTTTAAGTCTAATTTAACCTAAATTCTTGTAAGAATTCATTGAACATTATTCAGGTTTTTTCAAGTCAGGTCGTAGCTAATATCCTCAAAGCCGCGTAAAAAAAACGAATCATTATAATATATATTGCATCTTTTAGTTATTGTTTGTAACCCCCCTTACAATGTTAAGCTATCAGAGCAAAAACAGTAATATTTTCAGAAATATATGCAGTGAAATCCCGTTACAACGAATATCGATACAACGAAATATCTGTTTCAACGAAAGATATTTTCAGCTCCGATAACATAATTTCACTGTACTATAGTTTTGTCTCTAAAACTCAAAGCTAAAACAATTAACTGCATGTAAAACTTATGAAATTAGCTGTAGAGGCCATAAATACGGAACGTTGCTTTCCTCCTCGGTGGTCAGCGCTAAACACTAGCTTAAGAATCCCAGTCTTATAAGGGTTGTCGACTCCTTCCCCCCCCCCCAAAGAGAAAGGAAAAACTACAATTCATAAGATAGTGGCCTGTATTCTTTCTTAGACGAGGACTTGTTAGGGCTTTCGTTAAAATGACAGTCATTTTATGGCTCCTTTCTGCAGTATAAACCTGCGTTTTGTGAGTACAGTTAGGAGAAAAAGTTTTTGTATTTAGCTTGTTGCTACCACATCTTAGAAGTTGGTTTGAAAGGAGTTTTGATTTGCAAAATAGGTACGTCCACTAGTCCTCGACCAGATATTTTTCAAGAATTTCAGGATGAATGAGATATATAAGAAGTAATTCAAAGCAAGTATGAAAGATTAAAAACAAAATAAGCAATCAAAGTGAAATTTCTAACTTTCTTTTTAAGGAATAAAAACAGTAACAGCTTAGGGATGCCTATAAGAAGTTTATTCCACTTTGCTTAACTTATTTAGGGAGTCCTTTTCCAAACAATGTTACTTTTCGAGTACCTGGCACTATTCATCACACAAGATGGATGGCAAATGCCATATGACGTAGTGAAAAGCAAAGGGATGTAAGTGGACTTTTTAAAGTTCCTTATAAAATGCGTTTAAAGTGCAGATCCTAGGTAGACTTTCATTGAACTGGTTTTCTAAATCATGCTATATAACAGCTCCTACCAGAGCTACTAGTACCATCTCTTGCCCCTAAGAAGAGGAGACGTTCCCCTATTATTTATAATGATTATCTCGAAAATTTTAATTTTGGCAATTACATTCCTTTGCTTCTCACTGCCTCATATAATCTTAAAAAATGTATCTTCTCAGGGATGAGCTTTCCTTAATCGATTTAAAGATAAAAGGTATTGATTATATTTGGTTGTTTATCAACAATATTTACGGAAAGGTACGGTATATTGTCTGCGATTCAGCTTTGACCCCCAACCAAGATCTACAGTTAGTAAAATCTTTGGTTCAATACAAGAGTATTTATGAAGATGATGTAGGCACAGACTACCTGAAATAATTAACCATTCGTGGTCCCTGAACTCAGACAAGGTTGCATTTCCCTTTTTTGATGAAACTTTAGGGAGAAAAAAAAAGATCAAAACAAAGAAGGTTGCAAAATTAAAATCCAAAGTAGGAGATAATGAAGATGATTGTGATGATAGGGATACAAAAGCACAGCTCAATCTGAAACAAGCTTAGTTTATTGGAAAAAGTAAATTTTTTCATTTCTCCTCAAACTTTTTAATATATACAATTTTTTAAAGAGATTCGAAATCGGTGCAAAGTTTTTAAATACTGATCTTCAGGAATAGTGTGGAAACCAATATTATATTAAAGCTAAAAAGATAGTAAACAGTTTAAGGGTTGTCAATGGCACACAGCTGAAACAGGTGTAAAACTAATTTCTAACTAACGACAGTTTCTATTACAAGTTATGTCCGAATGCAGGCACATTTTTCCATTCATCAAAACCTATCATATCGAAGCCATTACCACTTAAACTTCTCTATGAAAAGTAATAACATAATGGTGTATAATTTAACAATGTAAGCAATAAAATGCATTAGACTTTTTTCTTTTCTTTTTTATAATTTTTCAACACTGCTTTCTCTTCTGAATTACTTAGTTCCTTCATTTTAAATCAGCAATTTGTTGCATTTAATTTTTGAAATACCTCTAAATGAAGCCTTTTTAATGGATAAATTAAAACCAACAAAGAGCAAATAAATGTAATTGAACATTGTAATGCTTTTAGGTATTTGCATGAAAATTCCTTATTGATGATATCTTCCACGACCTGACCTGAAAAATGCCAAGTACATTTCTATAAATTTTGTTTAAAAAATTTATAAAATCACTCATCACGAGAATAAAATTTCCTATAAAATGAGACCAGAACGAAGTTCCTAGGATGAAAAGTTTTGGTTTTCAAAAAGAAAAACTACGATTTTTTGCTAAAAATCACTGTTTTTTGTAACTTTAGCCTCTTTGCGGCACGTGTTAATATTATCGGTTTGAGCTGAAACTTTGCAAATCATGTTTTCTAGTCCATTGACACATTTTACGGGGATGCCGCGAAAGAAATTCGAAAATCGATTTTTTGTGACCACCCTATATGTAATATAAGTAGAATCGTGTATAAAAATACTGTAGAATTGCCATTACATTTTGCTAAATATACTTTTAAATATGCATTACAATATAATTATTTGTAAATATTTCAAACAAGTTTTTTGAATAATAAATAACGGTTTAAAAAGTATTAGCACAGTAATTGGCGTTTTTTTTTTTTTTTTGTGGGAAATTTTCTATTCTCGTACATACAGATTCAGGTGCACAATGCATATTCAAATTCAAAAATATAAAACAAAACATTATGGTAGTGTGAAACTCTCTATCTGATAAGTATATCACTGGTCTAAATTATTTTCTCGGAAAATAATTCAGAATTCCCCCCCCCCCGCCAAAAAAAAGAGAGAGAGAGAGTTCTTTTAGGGAGAAGAAGGTTTGAAACTCTCCCGTGAAAATGTAAGCTTTTGGGTTTGTTCTTCAACATGTTCTTCATCAAAAGTTTTTTTTTTTTTTCTTTTAAATAAAATTTGGTTTTAAGCAAATATGCCTTAAAGTTGACGATCTATATTTGCTTTTAACTTTCTTTTAGACGGTAATGTGAAAAAAAACATTGATTTGTTCATTTTTGAACATGTTTTTTAGCAAGTTGAGCTTTTCACAGCGAAGTTTGTTTGAAGAAAATCTGCCTTTAAGTGCGGTTTTTATATTTGTCTTAAATTTCTCTTAAAAAGTCTAACGTTTCAAATTTTGAGCTGCTTGAAATAAAACGAAAAATTGTTGAAATCAAAAATTAAAATATGAAAATAAGTTGTATTTTAAAGCTTACCGCTTTTAAGCTAGGTTCGATTTAAAATTTGAAATTAGACTAAACTCGCAAACGCTATTCGGAGAGGAGGGGGGGGGGCAGAGGTAACTAAAGACTCACCATGCTTTCCAATGTTTGACTGTTCAATATTTATTTAAATATTATCATTTTTTTCTTTTTTCAGCGATGTTATAAAGAAGTATTAAACCTTCTCTCGGGTTTTGATCCTATTTCTTTTACTTTTGCGTAAAACTAAGTTGAAATTTTTTTTCGCAACTATTAAGTATTGAAAGTTTTATTTTTTTTTTTTGCTGTCGTCCATTAAATTTAATCAATGTAATATTAATGTGTGTTTCGCAAATTATTTGTAATAGTTCAATGTATCAATTATTTAGTAAATAAAACATTAACAAATATTCCGAGTGGATCTTTCTCCCAGAACATGGGCCTTTTATTCAAGTCCCTTTTGTGAAAAGTTCTCAAGCGATTGTATAAAGTGGATGCCGTATTTGAAACAAACTCACCAAGTACCATAAAAAGTCATTATAGTATAAACATTCTTTCATGGCAGAAATATCTCAGCCCTTTGTAATTAGAGAATGAATAATGATGAAAAATAATAAAAAATGGTTTTGAACTTATAACTTTTAGATAAAACTAAAAGTTTTATTTTTCGAAGAGCAAAGTTGGAGATTTAATCTCACTTAGAACGACCAGAAAAATGATAAAATCTAAGTCAAAAAAAAAAAAAAAAAAGGATTGTCTTAAGCAAATATTTTGTTTTATCCTCGAACATATACACCATTTACGTAAACTTTCAAAGTGTATTAAAATGCAAAAGTTCATTCAGGTAAAAGATTTACGATCCTACACAAACAGTTCAATAAAATAAATTTGCCATCCACCATTAGTTCTTTTACGAAAATTAGAGGAAGAGGATAATATATAATGCTTTTAAGTGCTTCAGCGTATCTCCCTTAAGAGAAAAAAATGCATACCTTACCAGACGAATAATATACAATTCCCCTGTGACGAGCTAACTCATTTCAAAAACTGATTTCGAAGTTACTATTTTTACAGAAATTCTTTTATACGAAGGAATGCTTAAATTCAAATGGAAAGTTTTAATGATATTTATGAGCTTGTTACTAATGAGATTTGTAAAGTTTAATGTTGGATAATTCATTTTTGTTTGAGATGTATAAGATAGTTTAGGCAAATCAAATTTAGAGTTTTCAAAAATAATGTTAACATAACGCTGATATTTTACTTCTTTCAAATAAAATGCGACAAGTTAATAATGCGAAATGCAACGAAAAATGGGGTTGTTTCCTTCAGTCGAAAGTAGTACTTTTTGTCACTGAAATTGATAGATTAAGCAAAAAAAAAAAAAAAAAATATTATGGACCCAGAAAATACTTTCATTTTCCCAACAGTTATTTTTTAATTAATTTTTTTAAATGACCAATTTTTCAAACAAGGCTTGGCTTGATGACGTCACAAATGATGCTCTTTGTCACATCTTTCTATCGCGTTTCCACGTTATGATAATCAAGAAGCGAATTAAAATTGCGTTCTACGCTTTCTATCAACCATATCGTTGTCAATACACGTGAGTAAATATGCGAGTTAAATATTTTGCAACGCAGAATGGCATTTCATCATTTGTGATGTCATCGGACAGAAGCATAAACATTGAAAGTGCATATATTTAAATAATTTTTTAAACAATTTAAACTTAAATAAATTATTTAAAAAATGGTCAGATCCTATGTTTTTAAGCATGCTCTTTCAGAAAAAAAATTTAAAATTTTGCAAACGACCTCATGATTTAATGAATCGAAAAATTCCAGCTCTCGGTCGCAAAAACCAACATGATTTAGAATTAGAATATCATCCAGAAGGCTTTACTGCAATGGGCAGGTAAACAGCAGTATCTGCGGAAATGAGTTTTCGAGATATTTGAAGAAACTTGTTTTAGATTCAACACTAACATATGGGAAATGTTAGAACTATGCGCTTTTTTACCAGCGGAAACCAAAGAAGCAAACTTGTACGATAAAGTTAACGTAAAACAGATGACATTTTGCGTGCTTAGACTGATGTATTCTAATTAGTGATTGCAATACCGGTATACTGGAATACCGAATATTGGTATTTCGAGCTGTTTTTCCATTTCGTAATACCGGTATTTGTTGAGGTAAAATATCGCTATTTTCGTTATTAGATGAAAATAGTAATTAAATTTTAATTAAGGAATTTTCAATCAGCCTCGTTATATATCTACTAGGGTCACCCGGGGTAAAATGGGTATAAAAAACAGCATTTTTAATTTTAGTGACCCATAGCAGAAATATCATGAAATATAATTGTGTTTTTGTTCAATATTCTATACATTGTGTATCTTAGGTCTAATTTGGACATAGTTTGTGTTAAAATGTCAGTAATCCAACGTTATTAAGCACAAAACTTGCAAATGATTGCAGACACGTGTTTCGGTGTTACAAGGAACACCTTTTTCAATGCAAAGAAGTGTGAGCTTTTGGATGAAAAGTCATCCGAGAAAAGCAACACGGTGGAACAGGAGGTAGTATAAATATCAAAAAATAGAAATTAAACAAAACAAAAAAGATAAAATGACACATGGAGACAAAATTTATTATATAATTCCATCAGGAAAAAACCGTTAAGTAATAAATTTTAAAAGAAAACCCATAAACAATGCAAAAAGTCCAAAAATGAAACCACTCTGAATAAATTAGCAATAAATTTACCAACGGGAAAAACTATGTATGGAAGCAATGTATCAAATGGAGAAATGCAGAAAAAACAGAGTGAAGGATAAACATATTGGAATTAGTTAATCACAAAACGAAATAAGAAAGCAAAAAATGAAAAAATAAAAGTAAGAAATGTACGACGTTTACATAAAAATAATAGAAAATCTAAACCAATTTTAACAAAGGAGTCCACACAGAAGAAAAATAGGGAATTGCAGTAAGATCGTTAACTAAATTAGAACGGTTCCTCAGGATGTGAAAAGATTCCCAAAAATCAAGATCCAACGAATTGGGGCATTTTTGGATAATTTGATAAGAGTTAAAATCAAAAGAGTGATTCGATTCCCAACAGTGTTGAGCAATACTGGATTTATTCAGCTGTTGTTTTCTCACATAGCTTTGATGTTCTTTTAACCGAAATTTCAAAGAACGGCGGGTCTGTCCGATGTATCCGAGTCCGCAATTGCAAACAATTTTATAGATCCCACAGCAATTAAGAGGGTGAATAGAATCTTTAAGAGAAGAGAAAGAAAGTTTATTAATAGGAGAAAATACCACTTGGAATTGGAATCGCTTCAGAATCTTAGCAACCTGAAAACTGATACCAGGGAAGAAAGGCAGAACAACTAAATTCTTAGTGTTAAAAGTTCTATTAAGAACAACATTTTGAGATTTTTTGCAAAGTTTTTTATAAATGGAATCAACTAAGGTGGGCGGATAGTCTCTATCAACAGCCACAGCTCTTATATAGTTAAGTTCCGCATTAAGAAGCTCAGGTGAAGAACAAATATTCATTGCACGATAAACATATGTGTTGAAAGCTGAATATTTTTGATTAGGAGGGTGAGACGATAATCTATGTGGGGGTAAGGAAACAGCAAAAGGTTTACGATAAACCGTAGTTTCAAAACCGGACTCAGTTCGAGAAACGAGAACATCCAGAAATGGAAGGCAATTATTCTGTTCTTTTTCACAAGAGAATTGAATATGAGGATCAATGGAATTTAAAATGGATAAAGTATCATCAATGCTTAGTTGACCGTGGTTCATAAGAACAAAACAGTCATCAACATAGCGAACATAGAATTGAAACTGTAGTTTCTGAAACAACTTGACCTCAAAGTAATGCATGTAAATATCACTAAGGATGGGGCTAAGTGGGTTTCCCATTGCCAAACCATCCAACATAGTATAAAATTTACCATTAAAAACAAAGGAACTTTGCCTTAGACAAGTATGAGTAAGGAAAACTAAATCCTCAATTTCCTTAGAGGTAAAATGAAATTCAGACAGTCTACTCTGAAGGCATAACAATGAACCCTCGACCGGAACGTTCGTAAATAATGAGTTCACATCAAAAGAAACCATAAAAGAATTATTTGGAACGCAATTCTGAATTTTTTTGACAAACTCGATAGAGTTTTTTACAGTGAATACATTATTACTCATAAGAGGAGAAAACACAGAGACTAAATATTTTGCAAGTTTATAAGAAGCCGTACCAATATTGGAAACAATCGGTCTGAAAGGAATGCCAGCTTTATGTACCTTGGGTAAAGCATAAAATCTAGCGCAATTAGCAATAGAAGGAATAACAGAGCGTTTAACATTTATTGGAATAGACTGAACAGACTTGACAGCCGAAGAAATAGTCTTTAACTCATTTTCACTAGGATCTTTAGAAATCTCTAAGTATGGACCAGAAGAAATCAAATCATTAGTTTTGTCAACATAAGATGATTTGTCAAGAACAACAATTTGACCACCCTTGTCAGCTTTAGTAACAACAATATCTGAATTAGAAGTTAAATTCTTTACAGTACGCCGAACAGTATTAGTAAAGACGGGATTGGAAATTCTAGAATTAAAGTCCACATTAGAAGCAATAAGATGCCTAACGCAATCTTTTTGATTGGATGATAAGGCACTAAATTTAAAAGCTTTCTCAATAGGAGCAATAAGCTTAGAAAAAGAAGGTTTGCTGGCCAGAGCAAAGTTATCATTGCATTTTAGAGCATTAATTTGAGAACTATTTAAAGGAACACTTGAAATATTAACGACAACATTTTTATTTACCACTGGTAAATTTTCCGAAGGAACAACTTTCGAATTTCTACAAAGTTTAGCTAATTTCTTTTTCAAAACAACTTGATGATTCTCCGTAGAACGAAGGGTTCTAGACCAAGAAGTTCTATCAACATAATCAAAATCAGAAATAGAATTTGAAATAGAGAGATGCAAATCATAGAGCTCACGTTCAATAAACGAGAGGCGTTTCCTAGTTTCTTGGATCGAAGCTCTAAGTAGAGCCAATTTCGACCGAAAAATAACTTTATCAATTTTTACAGAACGTGGTAAGTTACATTTCAAAGAAATAAAATTCGGAATAACTTTCCTGCGCCTACATTCTTGAAGAAATTTTAAGTGGTTCAAAAAGCGAAACTTCTTAATACGAAGATTGCAAAACCTATTGATTTGAGACATTCCAAAAACAAAATAGCAAAGTACATAAGAACAAATTATTATCAAAAATACAAATCAAATTAAAACAGTAACAAGGCAAAAATGAAGCAAAATTCAAAACTACCAAATACAACAAATACAACCAAAATTCAAGGCAAGAAGAAAGAAAAAAGAAAGTAGAATGCAAGCGTACGGCCCGTTTAAGCCAACTAAATAAAGAATAAATACCTTTGTGCTGAAAAATTAAAATGTCAGTAATCCAACGTTATTAAGCACAAAACTTGCAAATGATTGCAGACACGTGTTTCGGTGTTACAAGGAACACCTTTTTCAATGCAAAGAAGTGTGAGCTTTTGGATGAAAAGTCATCCGAGAAAAGCAACACGGTGGAACAGGAGGTAGTATAAATATCAAAAAATAGAAATTAAACAAAACAAAAAAGATAAAATGACACATGGAGACAAAATTTATTATATAATTCCATCAGGAAAAAACCGTTAAGTAATAAATTTTAAAAGAAAACCCATAAACAATGCAAAAAGTCCAAAAATGAAACCACTCTGAATAAATTAGCAATAAATTTACCAACGGGAAAAACTATGTATGGAAGCAATGTATCAAATGGAGAAATGCAGAAAAAACAGAGTGAAGGATAAACATATTGGAATTAGTTAATCACAAAACGAAATAAGAAAGCAAAAAATGAAAAAATAAAAGTAAGAAATGTACGACGTTTACATAAAAATAATAGAAAATCTAAACCAATTTTAACAAAGGAGTCCACACAGAAGAAAAATAGGGAATTGCAGTAAGATCGTTAACTAAATTAGAACGGTTCCTCAGGATGTGAAAAGATTCCCAAAAATCAAGATCCAACGAATTGGGGCATTTTTGGATAATTTGATAAGAGTTAAAATCAAAAGAGTGATTCGATTCCCAACAGTGTTGAGCAATACTGGATTTATTCAGCTGTTGTTTTCTCACATAGCTTTGATGTTCTTTTAACCGAAATTTCAAAGAACGGCGGGTCTGTCCGATGTATCCGAGTCCGCAATTGCAAACAATTTTATAGATCCCACAGCAATTAAGAGGGTGAATAGAATCTTTAAGAGAAGAGAAAGAAAGTTTATTAATAGGAGAAAATACCACTTGGAATTGGAATCGCTTCAGAATCTTAGCAACCTGAAAACTGATACCAGGGAAGAAAGGCAGAACAACTAAATTCTTAGTGTTAAAAGTTCTATTAAGAACAACATTTTGAGATTTTTTGCAAAGTTTTTTATAAATGGAATCAACTAAGGTGGGCGGATAGTCTCTATCAACAGCCACAGCTCTTATATAGTTAAGTTCCGCATTAAGAAGCTCAGGTGAAGAACAAATATTCATTGCACGATAAACATATGTGTTGAAAGCTGAATATTTTTGATTAGGAGGGTGAGACGATAATCTATGTGGGGGTAAGGAAACAGCAAAAGGTTTACGATAAACCGTAGTTTCAAAACCGGACTCAGTTCGAGAAACGAGAACATCCAGAAATGGAAGGCAATTATTCTGTTCTTTTTCACAAGAGAATTGAATATGAGGATCAATGGAATTTAAAATGGATAAAGTATCATCAATGCTTAGTTGACCGTGGTTCATAAGAACAAAACAGTCATCAACATAGCGAACATAGAATTGAAACTGTAGTTTCTGAAACAACTTGACCTCAAAGTAATGCATGTAAATATCACTAAGGATGGGGCTAAGTGGGTTTCCCATTGCCAAACCATCCAACATAGTATAAAATTTACCATTAAAAACAAAGGAACTTTGCCTTAGACAAGTATGAGTAAGGAAAACTAAATCCTCAATTTCCTTAGAGGTAAAATGAAATTCAGACAGTCTACTCTGAAGGCATAACAATGAACCCTCGACCGGAACGTTCGTAAATAATGAGTTCACATCAAAAGAAACCATAAAAGAATTATTTGGAACGCAATTCTGAATTTTTTTGACAAACTCGATAGAGTTTTTTACAGTGAATACATTATTACTCATAAGAGGAGAAAACACAGAGACTAAATATTTTGCAAGTTTATAAGAAGCCGTACCAATATTGGAAACAATCGGTCTGAAAGGAATGCCAGCTTTATGTACCTTGGGTAAAGCATAAAATCTAGCGCAATTAGCAATAGAAGGAATAACAGAGCGTTTAACATTTATTGGAATAGACTGAACAGACTTGACAGCCGAAGAAATAGTCTTTAACTCATTTTCACTAGGATCTTTAGAAATCTCTAAGTATGGACCAGAAGAAATCAAATCATTAGTTTTGTCAACATAAGATGATTTGTCAAGAACAACAATTTGACCACCCTTGTCAGCTTTAGTAACAACAATATCTGAATTAGAAGTTAAATTCTTTACAGTACGCCGAACAGTATTAGTAAAGACGGGATTGGAAATTCTAGAATTAAAGTCCACATTAGAAGCAATAAGATGCCTAACGCAATCTTTTTGATTGGATGATAAGGCACTAAATTTAAAAGCTTTCTCAATAGGAGCAATAAGCTTAGAAAAAGAAGGTTTGCTGGCCAGAGCAAAGTTATCATTGCATTTTAGAGCATTAATTTGAGAACTATTTAAAGGAACACTTGAAATATTAACGACAACATTTTTATTTACCACTGGTAAATTTTCCGAAGGAACAACTTTCGAATTTCTACAAAGTTTAGCTAATTTCTTTTTCAAAACAACTTGATGATTCTCCGTAGAACGAAGGGTTCTAGACCAAGAAGTTCTATCAACATAATCAAAATCAGAAATAGAATTTGAAATAGAGAGATGCAAATCATAGAGCTCACGTTCAATAAACGAGAGGCGTTTCCTAGTTTCTTGGATCGAAGCTCTAAGTAGAGCCAATTTCGACCGAAAAATAACTTTATCAATTTTTACAGAACGTGGTAAGTTACATT
Source organism: Uloborus diversus (assembly GCF_026930045.1). Classification (NCBI taxonomy): domain Eukaryota; kingdom Metazoa; phylum Arthropoda; class Arachnida; order Araneae; family Uloboridae; genus Uloborus; species Uloborus diversus. The sequence continues at coordinate 91,451,340 of NC_072732.1, read as the reverse complement.
TCAAAGAAATAAAATTCGGAATAACTTTCCTGCGCCTACATTCTTGAAGAAATTTTAAGTGGTTCAAAAAGCGAAACTTCTTAATACGAAGATTGCAAAACCTATTGATTTGAGACATTCCAAAAACAAAATAGCAAAGTACATAAGAACAAATTATTATCAAAAATACAAATCAAATTAAAACAGTAACAAGGCAAAAATGAAGCAAAATTCAAAACTACCAAATACAACAAATACAACCAAAATTCAAGGCAAGAAGAAAGAAAAAAGAAAGTAGAATGCAAACGTACGGCCCGTTTAAGCCAACTAAATAAAGAATAAATACCTTTGTGCTGAAAAATTAAAATGTCAGTAATCCAACGTTATTAAGCACAAAACTTGCAAATGATTGCAGACACGTGTTTCGGTGTTACAAGGAACACCTTTTTCAATGCAAAGAAGTGTGAGCTTTTGGATGAAAAGTCATCCGAGAAAAGCAACACGGTGGAACAGGAGGTAGTATAAATATCAAAAAATAGAAATTAAACAAAACAAAAAAGATAAAATGACACATGGAGACAAAATTTATTATATAATTCCATCAGGAAAAAACCGTTAAGTAATAAATTTTAAAAGAAAACCCATAAACAATGCAAAAAGTCCAAAAATGAAACCACTCTGAATAAATTAGCAATAAATTTACCAATTGAAATTTCGGTTAAAAGAACATCAAAGCTATGTGAGAAAACAACAGCTGAATAAATCCAGTATTGCTCAACACTGTTGGGAATCGAATCACTCTTTTGATTTTAACTCTTATCAAATTATCCAAAAATGCCCCAATTCGTTGGATCTTGATTTTTGGGAATCTTTTCACATCCTGAGGAACCGTTCTAATTTAGTTAACGATCTTACTGCAATTCCCTATTTTTCTTCTGTGTGGACTCCTTTGTTAAAATTGGTTTAGATTTTCTATTATTTTTATGTAAACGTCGTACATTTCTTACTTTTATTTTTTCATTTTTTGCTTTCTTATTTCGTTTTGTGATTAACTAATTCCAATATGTTTATCCTTCACTCTGTTTTTTCTGCATTTCTCCATTTGATACATTGCTTCCATACATAGTTTTTCCCGTTGGTAAATTTATTGCTAATTTATTCAGAGTGGTTTCATTTTTGGACTTTTTGCATTGTTTATGGGTTTTCTTTTAAAATTTATTACTTAACGGTTTTTTCCTGATGGAATTATATAATAAATTTTGTCTCCATGTGTCATTTTATCTTTTTTGTTTTGTTTAATTTCTATTTTTTGATATTTATACTACCTCCTGTTCCACCGTGTTGCTTTTCTCGGATGACTTTTCATCCAAAAGCTCACACTTCTTTGCATTGAAAAAGGTGTTCCTTGTAACACCGAAACACGTGTCTGCAATCATTTGCAAGTTTTGTGCTTAATAACGTTGGATTACTGACATTTTAATTTTTCAGCACAAAGGTATTTATTCTTTATTTAGTTGGCTTAAACGGGCCGTACGTTTGCATTCTACTTTCTTTTTTCTTTCTTCTTGCCTTGAATTTTGGTTGTATTTGTTGTATTTGGTAGTTTTGAATTTTGCTTCATTTTTGCCTTGTTACTGTTTTAATTTGATTTGTATTTTTGATAATAATTTGTTCTTATGTACTTTGCTATTTTGTTTTTGGAATGTCTCAAATCAATAGGTTTTGCAATCTTCGTATTAAGAAGTTTCGCTTTTTGAACCACTTAAAATTTCTTCAAGAATGTAGGCGCAGGAAAGTTATTCCGAATTTTATTTCTTTGAAATGTAACTTACCACGTTCTGTAAAAATTGATAAAGTTATTTTTCGGTCGAAATTGGCTCTACTTAGAGCTTCGATCCAAGAAACTAGGAAACGCCTCTCGTTTATTGAACGTGAGCTCTATGATTTGCATCTCTCTATTTCAAATTCTATTTCTGATTTTGATTATGTTGATAGAACTTCTTGGTCTAGAACCCTTCGTTCTACGGAGAATCATCAAGTTGTTTTGAAAAAGAAATTAGCTAAACTTTGTAGAAATTCGAAAGTTGTTCCTTCGGAAAATTTACCAGTGGTAAATAAAAATGTTGTCGTTAATATTTCAAGTGTTCCTTTAAATAGTTCTCAAATTAATGCTCTAAAATGCAATGATAACTTTGCTCTGGCCAGCAAACCTTCTTTTTCTAAGCTTATTGCTCCTATTGAGAAAGCTTTTAAATTTAGTGCCTTATCATCCAATCAAAAAGATTGCGTTAGGCATCTTATTGCTTCTAATGTGGACTTTAATTCTAGAATTTCCAATCCCGTCTTTACTAATACTGTTCGGCGTACTGTAAAGAATTTAACTTCTAATTCAGATATTGTTGTTACTAAAGCTGACAAGGGTGGTCAAATTGTTGTTCTTGACAAATCATCTTATGTTGACAAAACTAATGATTTGATTTCTTCTGGTCCATACTTAGAGATTTCTAAAGATCCTAGTGAAAATGAGTTAAAGACTATTTCTTCGGCTGTCAAGTCTGTTCAGTCTATTCCAATAAATGTTAAACGCTCTGTTATTCCTTCTATTGCTAATTGCGCTAGATTTTATGCTTTACCCAAGGTACATAAAGCTGGCATTCCTTTCAGACCGATTGTTTCCAATATTGGTACGGCTTCTTATAAACTTGCAAAATATTTAGTCTCTGTGTTTTCTCCTCTTATGAGTAATAATGTATTCACTGTAAAAAACTCTATCGAGTTTGTCAAAAAAAATTCAGAATTGCGTTCCAAATAATTCTTTTATGGTTTCTTTTGATGTGAACTCATTATTTACGAACGTTCCGGTCGAGGGTTCATTGTTATGCCTTCAGAGTAGACTGTCTGAATTTCATTTTACCTCTAAGGAAATTGAGGATTTAGTTTTCCTTACTCATACTTGTCTAAGGCAAAGTTCCTTTGTTTTTAATGGTAAATTTTATACTATGTTGGATGGTTTGGCAATGGGAAACCCACTTAGCCCCATCCTTAGTGATATTTACATGCATTACTTTGAGGTCAAGTTGTTTCAGAAACTACAGTTTCAATTCTATGTTCGCTATGTTGATGACTGTTTTGTTCTTATGAACCACGGTCAACTAAGCATTGATGATACTTTATCCATTTTAAATTCCATTGATCCTCATATTCAATTCTCTTGTGAAAAAGAACAGAATAATTGCCTTCCATTTCTGGATGTTCTCGTTTCTCGAACTGAGTCCGGTTTTGAAACTACGGTTTATCGTAAACCTTTTGCTGTTTCCTTACCCCCACATAGATTATCGTCTCACCCTCCTAATCAAAAATATTCAGCTTTCAACACATATGTTTATCGTGCAATGAATATTTGTTCTTCACCTGAGCTTCTTAATGCGGAACTTAACTATATAAGAGCTGTGGCTGTTGATAGAGACTATCCGCCCACCTTAGTTGATTCCATTTATAAAAAACTTTGCAAAAAATCTCAAAATGTTGTTCTTAATAGAACTTTTAACACTAAGAATTTAGTTGTTCTGCCTTTCTTCCCTGGTATCAGTTTTCAGGTTGCTAAGATTCTGAAGCGATTCCAATTCCAAGTGGTATTTTCTCCTATTAATAAACTTTCTTTCTCTTCTCTTAAAGATTCTATTCACCCTCTTAATTGCTGTGGGATCTATAAAATTGTTTGCAATTGCGGACTCGGATACATCGGACAGACCCGCCGTTCTTTGAAATTTCGGTTAAAAGAACATCAAAGCTATGTGAGAAAACAACAGCTGAATAAATCCAGTATTGCTCAACACTGTTGGGAATCGAATCACTCTTTTGATTTTAACTCTTATCAAATTATCCAAAAATGCCCCAATTCGTTGGATCTTGATTTTTGGGAATCTTTTCACATCCTGAGGAACCGTTCTAATTTAGTTAACGATCTTACTGCAATTCCCTATTTTTCTTCTGTGTGGACTCCTTTGTTAAAATTGGTTTAGATTTTCTATTATTTTTATGTAAACGTCGTACATTTCTTACTTTTATTTTTTCATTTTTTGCTTTCTTATTTCGTTTTGTGATTAACTAATTCCAATATGTTTATCCTTCACTCTGTTTTTTCTGCATTTCTCCATTTGATACATTGCTTCCATACATAGTTTTTCCCGTTGGTAAATTTATTGCTAATTTATTCAGAGTGGTTTCATTTTTGGACTTTTTGCATTGTTTATGGGTTTTCTTTTAAAATTTATTACTTAACGGTTTTTTCCTGATGGAATTATATAATAAATTTTGTCTCCATGTGTCATTTTATCTTTTTTGTTTTGTTTAATTTCTATTTTTTGATATTTATACTACCTCCTGTTCCACCGTGTTGCTTTTCTCGGATGACTTTTCATCCAAAAGCTCACACTTCTTTGCATTGAAAAAGGTGTTCCTTGTAACACCGAAACACGTGTCTGCAATCATTTGCAAGTTTTGTGCTTAATAACGTTGGATTACTGACATTTTAATTTTTCAGCACAAAGGTATTTATTCTTTATATAGTTTGTGTTAACTTTCTGCTTTAAATTTAGTGTAAAGGGGTATACCTATTTTACCCCTGTGTATACCCATTTTACCCCGTGCTCCGGGGTAAAATGGGTATACACCGGGGTAAAATGGGTATATGCTGTTTAAAGTTGAACTACACTGTAACTAATGGAGAATTTTTTTTTAAATTGAGTATAACTGCATTGGAGGATAAAAACTTTAATCCAAAACAACCACAAAAAATGTTTACAGAACCAAATTTATGAACAAAAGGTGCATTGGCGAAGACTTGCGGTTTGGCTGAGGTAGTATTTTTACAACTTTGTGATGCCTGCACAACATCAATATCATCTTTCTTAAGGAGCACATAGGATAATTTGGCAGATGATTTTGTAGCTAACTTCTCAGTATATTCACCTTCAGCTAAGATTTCAGTGATTAAACCTATGAATTCCACAAATTTAACAATGGCCCTGTCGCCAATTGCTGGGATTAACAACTAGGAGAACCACTAGTTTTCACTTCTACTTCATAAGTTATTTTATCAATTATTGTTAATGTTTTTTTTATTTAAATTTATTTATTTTATGTGCATTTATTTATTTTTTTCTGCTTTTGTTTGTCTCTTGCCGGTTCTTGTACAATCTTGCAGTCACCTGCTCTGTAATTAAATCTTCTCCCACCTTTGTTTGGACTCTTACTTTTTTTTTTTTTTTTTTTGTAAATTTTTTATTTCCTTACCAGTGCTAAAAAATGACTGTGAACCAAGAGGTATAGCAGGAGGATTTAGTTATTTCAGTACAACTTTGCTATGAGGCATAAGGATTCTGTTGTGATTGTGTGTGAGGTTGTACTTAGACTATGTTCTGGGCATGGAGTTGGTGGTTTTAAAAGGAAATTAAAAAGACAGCATATTAGCTATCAATACTTACTATGTTTTATAATGTGTAGCAATGAGCCATATACATAATAAACTTACAGTAAATTACTAACCTACAGTAATCATGAACTATATCGATAATAATCGAAAAATATAATGTCTTTAAGTACTAATTGGCACAAGTTATAGTAATTAAAATAAAACAAATAAATAAAAAGTAATTATTTATAAAACTTTTTAAAAACATACTTTTAGTTTAAAAAATGAATAATATCTAACATTTGTCTTGCAAAGATAATTTAAGTTTTTTAATCTTCATGCATTCAATGTCTTTAACCGGAAAATGTTGACTATACCCATTTTACCCCGTGCAACTAAAAGTACTACAAAATTTTTGTAAATATTGAAATTTACTTATTTTTTGAGTTTTCTGTTAGAAAAATTCTTTTTCTATCAAATCCAAATAAAAAACTTCCGAAACTCTTAAAGTAAATTTTTCTAGAATGAAGTTTATCACTCACTATAAACGCATTGCTTTGTGTTCTGAAAAATAAAATTGTTGCTAAGCCTGGTAAATGAGTTGCTTGATTATTTTTCCTCAAGTCAAAATGTTGCCTGATATGTAAACATTTTCATCATATTTTTTTATTTTCAAAAAATGTTGTCCAGTAGAATTAAATCAAGAAAAATGCAACTATACCCATTTTACCCCGGCTACCCATTTTACCCCGGGTCCCCCTATTTTTTTTAATTTGATGAGACAGTATCAAAATCAATCTATTGATGTACAAAACTGTCTTCAAAAGCAATTAATGGAATACCAATAGAAAGAAAAGTAGTATACAGATTACAAAATTATATTTTCATCATTAGATGCTGTGATGTATTGCATTTTCGTGCGTTTATGTGTCCATCATATTTTTATTTTTCTCATTTCCTTAATCACTCACTTGCCCTTTTGGGAAAGTTAATTTTAGTGTATTAACTAATGTATTTGTGCCATGAATAATTTATTTCCGGTCATCAGTTGCAGCAATACTATTATGTTTTAAAACATATTAGTCTCAACTGAATTTTGAGAGTTAGTATCACAAATGGTAATTTACTGGTCACCGGTATTTGTATGGTGTCCTGTCTCGCTGTTTAGCTTTATGCTTGGCAACATCATATTTTTGTAGCAGTTGTATAGTGCCTTAAAAATGTGCATAGAGGAAAAGAATAATCAACATGTAACAGACCAAACTGTCACATATTTTCAGATCCTCATAAAAATAATAGCTAATGATCGAGTAACCCGCGAGTTTCAACAATGAAACTCATGCCACGGCATGATGATTTGAAAATAGCTTGAATGCTGTTTAGCATTTTTTGAGAAATTTTTAATACCGGTATTACGTTTTTTAATACCAAAGACCGGTGTTGCATTTTTGGTTCTGTGTTGCAATCTCTACGTACAATAGATGACAAAAATGCAATAAATAAATAAATTTATAAAAATGAAAAATATGCAGTTACTGCCCTTTACCTGCTCACGGCAATATAGATGTCAATATGTTCTGGAAACTTTCTGTTTTCTCATCAAAGTTCTGCTCTAAATGGTTTTTTTTTTAAATACGTTGCCGCAGTAAAAAATGAAGTTAATAAAATAAAATTAATTTTAAACTCACGTGTATGTAACCAAAAAAAAAGAGACCATGCGTCTATGTTTCTTCATTAGCCAGCTAATACGCTTTAAAATTATTCGTAAAACATGGAATTTGATTAAGGAATGAGGAAGATCTCGCGTAGCGATTGAAACAAACATTCTATAGAAATGATAAATTAGATTGAAAATAAGTGATTTTATTTTTGAAAGTTGATACAATTTTCCATAGCAGGCTAATTTAACCGTTAGGGCTGGAATGCCAGCACATGTTTTTTTTTTTTTTTTTTAAATGGAACACTTAAAATTCAAAACCAAATCCAGTTGAACTAAATCCGTTTTTAAGTGTAATTTTTCGAACGCAGACAAAATGCTTTTTTTTTTCTTTTGCCGAACGCAGAGCAGCAGAAAAGTTTTAAAGAATTTAATGTTTTACATCGTATTCGAATAAATAGTTAAAGGTTTACTGGGTGTAACTCGTAATTTCAATTTGGCACAGTAGTTTTTTATTTATACAAAAGGTCGAAAACTGCTAACAGCAAAATCTACATTTCAGCGTACAATGAAGAGTTTTTCAGCGCAAAAAGGATTCCCTTGAGGTCTGAATTTTCAAATCTAATATTTTTTCATGCTTACATAATGCTTACTAATCTGAACGGAGTTAAAGCTTAAAAAAAAAAGAAAGAACACCCTTCGATTAATAGTCAATTTATCAGAATAATAACTATAGCCTGCATAAAGGAGTCGAAACGCCAAGGAGCATTCCTGTCGCATACAGTGGCTCCCAAAAGTGTTCGTACACTTGGAAATTTTTTAGTAAAATCGATATAACACAAAACCTAATTCGAATATGAAGTCCAATATTTTTTCACATCACTCCTATGTAACTCTAAATAAAACCCTGTAGTTTTCTCAAAATATTGACAGATCTTCTTTTTGAAATGGATCAAAAAACAAAAAGACAGAGAAATAATATGCCACAAAAGTCTTCGTACATTCAAATATTTTCGAAAAAAATCATTATTAAAATTTATCATATGTTGTTTTTTTATTATTTTTGCATTGTGTTGACCTGAAAAGTCATTTGGCTTTACTTTTTTGTTTATTTATTCCTTAATATTGTGCTTATTACTTTAAAATGGCTGGTATTCTTAAAAAAACCACAAATACCATTCGAAACTTGAATTTTTTCCTCACAGTATCGGTAAATTGGTTTTGAAATGTTTCTAAATTAGTTAATTTATTCCATTCTATAGTAAAGAGCGTGATAAAATGCTTTAAAGAAAAGAATCGGACCGAAAACAAGGTCAGAAAAAGTCAACCGGCGAATTTGACAAAGCGTGATCGAAGATTTAGAGTTAAAAAAAATTATGAAAAATACACATTTGATTGCTGTAAAAGTTTCTGCAGAGTTAAATGAAAATTTTTACACTTAATTTTCACCTAAAATTGTTCGCCAAGTTCTCTGATTAGCTAGATTAAATGGGACCTCTTCCCGCAGAAATTTTCTTGACCCAGCGAAAAACAGAAAGCTTTCGTTTTTCGTCGTAAAATCAATGATAAATTACTCAAAACGTTTTGGAATCACGTCTTACTTACAGATAGAGATGAAGTCAAGATTTCAGGTTAAATTGTTGTATAATTCTAAATAGAAGAAAAAATTAGGAACTTAATCTTAAGAACTTAGTTGGAGCAGTTAACCAGGACGTTGAAGGTGTTCTTGTGTGAGGGTGCATATCAGCACCAAGACTTAATAGTTTGTAATTGTTTGATGAAATAATGAATCCTGCTGTTCATTTAAATATTTTAAAAACGAATTTTGAACTCTTATCCGAAAATTTGGTTATCGGAAACAACTTTGTCTTTTTATCATAATAACGATAAGAAGCACGTTTTCAACGTTTGCGTCTATGCCTAAAAAATTGTCCTAAAGTTTAGAAAATACCTCTTCAATCGCGCCAGATTTGAACTTAATGCAACATATTTAGAGATATCTGGATGCTAGATTACGAAAATACGGCTTTGAAACGAAAAACAAGCTAGAAACAGTAAGACTCGAAGTGTGGTTGAACACTTACTCAGAAATTACGCAAAAAAAAAAGAAGGAAAAAAGAATGAAATTTATTCCCAGACGTTTAAAAGGTGTTGTTGATACTGCATGATATTCTACTAAATAATAACTTAATAAAAAGTTAGATTATTCAATAATATATAGACATGTTTTAAAGTGTACAAAGACTTTTGTGACATAAAATTTCCGGCACTTTTTGGTTTTTCATTTTTCAAAAAAATAAGTTTTAATATTTTTTAAAAAAATGTCATGTAGTTTTGTTGAAAATTGATCATAGATCTTATAATTAAATACCTATTTCAAAATATTAATTCTAACCAATGGATAGAGCCCTATTTCATTGAAAGTCGTAGGTGTACGAACACTTTTGGGAGCCACTGTATATGTTATTGCCTTACGTGCGGTAAATACGGAGGGGTAATTGACGCTAAATTGAGTTGAGAAATTTTCTTAGTTTTTCAAAAATATTCCAACTAAAATATGAGCCAATAACACATCTATTTTCACTAAACTCCCCTAAAACAGGTAAACATAGTCAAATTCACAGCTCAACTAACCAAAGCTGCACTATACACGTAATGCGTAATATGAATTTGTAATGCGTAATATTAATCTAAATTAGCTATAATGGTTGGCCCGAAGTTCAGCTAATTTATAGTCGAACGCTCTACCAAAAAAAAAAAAAACATATCGAATCGAACAATTAAGCCCAGTACTTTTGAGCTTTATTAAAAAAAATAATAATAATTTTGAATATTTTTTTTTTCGCTGAAAGCGGTGCAAAAATTTGGAAAATTGTAATAGAATTTTGCATTTAAAAAAAAATCTGCATAAGAACTACAGGCTGCATCAAGGTTATGCAAGAGCAAGGGGCGCTTCCAAAAAATTGATTTTTCGACTGTAGGTCTATTTTTTGTCATTAGCCGGCCGATAAGCTTTAAAATGAGGGGGAAATTCTTCAAGAAATAAGAAAGATCTTGCATACCGACAGAAAAATAATTTATTTTTCTTCTTTATTTTTGAAAATTTATACAATTTGTTATTGCAGGCTGCTTGAACCGTTATAGCTTAGATGGCAGCACGTGTTCATAATTTAACCGTACGGTTAAAATATAAAATCAATTGAACTATGTTCGTTTTTTTTTTTTTTTTTTAAGCTCAGCTTTTCGAATTTAGTAAAAATGTGACTGGCTATTTGTTTTTTGCCGAAAGAAGAGAAAAAATTATATTTTACCCATCAAGTTGTTAGTAATTTCAATGTTTTACTTCGTATTCTTATAAATATTCATAGGTTAACTAAATGAAAAGCGTAATTTCAATTTGGGGAAGTAATTTTTTTATTTGTCCAAAGGGTCAAAAACTGTCATTAGAAGATCTACATTTCAATGTACCATTTTTTTTTTCTGAACAAAAAATATTCCATTGTAGTCTGAAGTTTTAAACCTGATATTCATATTTCCGCTTACATCACGCATTAGTTTTTTGACCGGAGCCAAAGCTTTACAAACAAAAAAAAAAAAGAAAACCTTACCATTAAAAATCAATTGAGCTACAGGTTGAATTAAGTTTTCGTAACAGCAAGGAACGCTCCTTTCTCATTTAATTTATTCCCTCACTTTTGTTATTTATTGCTTATAAGTGTCCACGCAATGCATGAAATTGGTCCCAATTTTTCGATGCGGATCATCCGTGCTGGGCCCGAACACCCTTCCTTTTGGTTACCAGTCGAACGCTCTGCCAATCGAGCTATTCTGCTCTGCCGATCACACTGCAAGTTAAACTTACAAATTTAACCGAAAACTTCAATCCGGTGCTTTAAAACAGGTTTTTTTGACAGAAAAAAAAAAACAATTTTTTAGACTGTCGTGGGTCTATTTTTCGGCATTAGCCTGCACGATAAGCTTTAAAATGAGGGGCAAATCAAGAATTCAAAAAGATCTCGCGTAGGAACAAAAAACAGGCTACCGAAATAATAGAAATTAGTAATAATAATAATAATAATAATAATAATAATAATAATAATAATAATAGTCCTTTCGACATGGGAATTGTTAGAGCAATTACAGTTATTCCTGGGTTTTATAAACTACACTATGAACTCTAATAAACTGAAGCGTAAGATACTTGTTTCATACATAAAAATTTATAACCAAACAATACTATCGCATTCACCACCTCAAGCTTTCTTTTCTCAGCATTATGATCAAATTAAAAGCTTAATAATCCATGGACAAAATCACCTCTCAACATCTTGTCCTGCTAAGCCATTATCTAATCGATAACACTCCCCAAAGAGCAATCAGTCATCGACGCTATTTAGGTATCGTATACACCCTTTCTAAGTCTTCGATAAAAGAAACATTACATTGACGGCCACCTTAGGGTATCCTACTGGTCATTACTTTTAGGGGAAGGAATCTGATTTTTGTCACAGATTATGTTACTGTTGATGATTAAGCACGTTAGTGTAATGTTCATCAACTTGCGTTGTTATCTAAATTTGAATTATTTATCGAATTTCTTTAGCCAAGTTTTATGATATCCTATATTTTCAGCAGCTATTTCGGATAGCTTTCTTTATGGCTAAATCAAATAAAATATTTAACTTTCTAGAAGAGACAAATATTCATTAGCTAGTACATTTTTTGAGTGTTATCTTTATTTTCCTGAGTTTACATGAGTTTTTTTAATATATATTTCTTTGATTTTATAAGAAACTAATTGTTTAAACATTTTTATAATAAATAATTGTTTAAACATTTTTATAATAAATAATTGTTTAAACACACCTGAGCCTCAACATTTCAATAAAATTATAAATGTAAAGGATCTTCCATTCGGCAAGAGTAGATGCTGGCGATCTGGGGTGTTTTTGTGATGTTTGTCTTATCTGCTGATTGTTATTCAGTCATTGATTCCAGGCCACCATGGCAAGTTACACGATTCAGAAGCACCTCCAATCGATAGAACTTTATTATCATGAATGCTCGCTTGTGTAAGCGTTGCGCGTTTTACGCCTCTTTTACGGTAACCCTGCACAGTCAAACATGAGAAGACGCACACCGACACAAGATTTACCAGATAACAATGAATCGACATAGAATTTTATTTGGATTTTGGACCTGCGACGTTGGTCCGCACTTTTTTGAAATAGAAGTTGAACATCATCTTCGTCAGCAATAAGTACCGAAGAACGATGACAACCGATTTCTTTTGGTCCATGTTGACGGATATGGTTCTAGCAAAGCGTTGCTACGTGCCACACGGTGGACACCATAATGCACATTTTGCATGAACTGTTTGAAGGATTGATGGATTGATTACCTCTCGCAGAGCTGACGTGCATTGGCCACATAGACCGTGCAGTTCGACATCGCTTTACTTTTTTCTTCTGGAGTTTCCTGAAGTCATAAGTCTATATAAATAATATGAAATATACCAATGCACTTAAAGCCAGCATAAAAGAGGCCAAAGCTGAAATCAAACCAGATTTGTGCAGAACAGTCATCAAAATTTTTAAACAAAAAAATAGAACCGACTTCAAAAACTGCAGCTGGAAATTGCTCTAAAAAGTAAAAATAATTTCATTCTTTGAACAGCATCTATACTACTTTTTCAACATAACTTTTGAAATTGGTGCAAAAATGATAGGGAAAATGATTTGTAACCATTTTTCATTTACATTTTTCATGAAAACCATTCAAAATTCGAAAGGAACAGTTGTATCGATATACAAATATATTGTTAAAATTGTTGTATGCAAATTCTATTGAAGAACCTGGGTCCATTAAAATTAACATTTGTAATTGAATTATGTTTAAGTATGATTTTATTTGCTGTTTTTGGGCCGACTTCAAAAATTATGTTCGAAAAGTCGTACAGATGCTGTTCAAAGAAGGACATTATTTTTACTTTTTAGAGCAATTTTTAGCTGCAGTTTTTGAACTCGGTTCTATTTTTTTATTTAAAAACCTTTTTTTTTTTCATTCTTTTTAGTGAAAATGTATTTCAAAAAAAGTATGTCACCATCACTAAATTCACCTTACTTTTCATAGAAATCCTGAATTTAAAAAAAATTAAACGACTGGCACTAAAAACTAATCCTAATCACAAATACGTGAGATTGAGAGGAACACACTGCCGTGGGCAGTGGACAGCAACTGCAATTTTTCATTTTTCATTTCTTCGCATTTTGTCATCTATTGTACGTTAGTTTTGTTGTACAAGCTTGCTTATTTGGTTTCCGCTGAAAAAAAAAATTGTAATTCCAACATTTTAATATTGCTAGTATTGAATCCAACACACATTTCTTCAAATATCTCAAAAACTCATTTCTGCAGATACAGCCGTTTACCTGCTCACGGCAGCACACGCGACAGACAGACAGATCTAAAGCTCATTTCTCGTGACTTTTTTTTTTCTTTTTTGTAATACTCAACTCAGCATCAAAAAATCTGTGAGTGAACAACAAATTACTTCCCCTCTTTTCCAACCCTTAGGGTAGGATTTTCCCCCCAAATTTATATAGGACCAACTTCAGGGTATAATAAAAAATTTCCCATTCCAATAAAAAGAATAATCAAAACCTGAATATTCTGTAAAAAGTTATAGGTGGTCACACATAATGTATATATATATATATACACACTCCTGTTTGAAAATTGCAACACCACGAAGGACTTACGCGAGTCAGCTGATAATTGCAGGAAATGTAAAGTAAGACATGATATGCAAATGATTAGAATTGCAGACCGATAGCGCATGCGTATGCTGAGCAGCGCCCTCTGAACGGCGGATTGAACCGAATATAAATAGACGGCTGTAGAGAGGCGTGTATGATTATCGGTGGTTTTATGCTAGATTAAACGTTAGCTGAATCTTTATTATGCCTTTTCGACGAAAGGAAGCAAAATTTGAGCAAATTTCGGAGTTTGAACGGGGCAGAATCGTCGGCCTTCCTTCTTGAAGCTGGATTGTCTTATCGTGCAGTAGCCCCTCGTGTGCAGCGTAACAGCAACACAATCATGCGTATTTGGAAGCAGTGGACGGACGAGGGTCGGACAGCTCGGAAATCCGGGAGTGGACCCCAAAAAGTTACGTCAGCTCGCGATGACAGACACATGGCGCGAATGGCGCTGATGAACCGCACAGCTTCTTCTAGATAATTGACAGCCCAGTGGTCAACAGCTACAGGTGTTTCATTGTGTGCATCATCAATTCGGAGATGTCTGCTGCAGCGTGGGCGGCGCGCAAGGATTTCTAAAACAGGATTCCTCTTACGCAAAACCATCGCCGCCGCCTGCGGCTACAATGGGTCAATGTGCATAGGAGCTGGTGTGCTGATTGGCAGCAGGTCGTCTTTTCTGACGAATCTTGCTTCAATTTGTGGCACCATGATGGCCGAATTCATGTCAGGCGCTATGCCGGTGAACGGCAGATTCCGGAATGCATTATAGAATACCGCAGTGGACGAACACCAGGCGTTATGGTCTGGGGTGCCATAGCATACCATGTACGATTACAATTGCTGCGAATTGTGGACAATTTGAGCAGTACCCGATACATAAACGAAGTTTTACAGCCCCAAGCTATTCCTTTCCGGCAAGGATTGCCAGGGGCTGTATTCCAGCAGGATAATGCCCGTCTACATGTCGCCAGGACTGTGAAATCCTACCTTGATTCGAGGCAGGCACAGTTTCATCCTTTGCCTGCATATTCCCAGGATATGTCACCACTTGAACATGTGTGGGATTTCGTTGGGCGGCGCCTCGCTCGTGATCCACGTCATGTTGCTTCGACAGACGAACTTTGGTTGCGCATACAAACAATATGGAATACTCTTCTGCAGGTTCCGCATTCAAACTTTGTTTCATTCCATGCCGAGTCATGTAGCAGCTCTTATTGCGGCGCGTGATGGCTACACAAAATACTAATTTCTATCTCTTTTTATTGTTTGTTTGGTTTGAAAATTTAATTATTTATTTGTACCATTACCACTCAACTGTGTATTAAATTTCATCCAACTATGATGCTTCCTTCATGGTGTTGCAATTTTCACAAACAGGAGTGTATGTATACGGGTCTTCTTGAGAACCTCCTCTGTTTTTTCGACGGTTAAAAATTGGGCCACTCTGATCCGTGCCACTGTGAGAAGTCGCAGCAAACATTTTAACGGTGTTAAATGCCATTCAAAATGGCATGCAAGGACTTTTTAAATAAAAAAGAGAATTTCATTTATTCTTCACCTTGCTTTTTTTATTTCATTTCAACACCTACCCGCTCTTATTGAAAGACCCTGTATTTATCATTTGAAAGCTTGAACTATATACTTAAATACTCTACCTAGTTGAATTTTAAATTCTAATTGTTTTATTAAAAAAAAAAAAAAACACGTGTCGAGTGTCTATCTCCTGTGTGGATTTTCTTTCTTTCTTTTTTTTTTTTTTTCATGATTTGTTATGCGGTATTCGACATTTTTAATAAATAATTTTCTAACTAAGAGTAAAAGGTCAGAATATTTTGTCATACATATTATAAAGTTTTATACTGCAAGCTTATCGCAAAAAATTACCTTCTAGTGTTTTGCTGAGAATCAATTTTAAATTCAGTTCATGGACGCCACTTAGTCACCATAAATTAAAACTTAGAGGATATTCAAGAAATTAAATTAGATATCAGAGAAAGTAAGTAGGTAGCCTCTGATTTGTTGACTGTAAAATTTAAATCGGCTATGGCTAACTAAGCACACGATTATTACTTTAAAGAAATTAAATAATTAGGTAGGGGAAACATGTGAACATGTTTGGGGACACACATGTGAACAATTTTTTTCATTTCTTAATTTTTAAAAAAATAATATCAATTTCTCAGAGAAAAAGTGGCAAAATGATTGAATAATCTTTTCTTTGTATCCTGGAATTTCTTCAGGTGTTTAGAAAAATATTTCTTTACTTTATGGAATGTTTAAAAAATATCTTCAATTTTTTTCACATGTGTCTCAAAAAAGGGAGCGGGCACATGTGAACAAGATTGAAAAATGCAGGACAAGCATCATATTTCAACGAAAATTCTTTCAAATGGCTCCCAATAGCGTTCGTACACTTATGATTTTCAATGAAATGCGCCCATATGCATTGGTTAAAATTAATATTTTGGAATTGGTATTTAATTATAAGATCTATGATCTGTTCTCAACAAAACTGCATAAATTTTTTTTTCATAATAAAATTTGATTTTTAAGAAATACATAATCAAAAATTGCCTGAAATTTTATCTCTGAAAAGTCTTCGTACACTTTTTAAAAAATATCTATATATTAGCAAATAATCTAATTTTTTGATTATTTGCTAAGATTTCTCTAAGTATATTACATTAAGTTTAAATCTGGCGATTGAGGAGATATTTCTAAACTAAAGGACAATTTTTGAGGTACAAGACGCAAACGTTGAGAACCGTGTGCTTCTTATCGTTATCTTGATTTAAAAAAAAAACAAAGTTGCTTCCGATAACCAAATTTTAGGCTCATGTTGATATGTACCCTCACACAAGAACACCTTCACCGTCCTGATTAACTGATCCAACTAAGTTCTTAAGATTAAACTAATCATTTTTACTTCTATTTTCATATGTACAACAATTTAACCAACAATGTTGAATTAATTTTCATTTTTAAGACGTTATTCCAAAACGGTTTGAGCTATTTTATCATTGATTTTGAGACGTAAAGCGTAAGCTTTCTGTTTTTCGCACGAACAAGAAAATTTCTGCGGGAAATGGTCCATTTAATACAGTTAATCAGAGAACTTGGCGAAAATTTTTTGGAGAAAATTAAACGCAAAATTCTACATTTAATTCTGCAGAAACTTTTAATGCTCTCAAATGTGTATTTTTCATAATTTTTTAACTGTAAATCTCTGATTATGCTTTGTTAATTTGCCGGTTGACCTTTTCTTACCTTGTTTTTGATCCGATTACTTCCTTTAAAGCATTTTATGAAGCAATTTACTATAGAAAATAATTAATATATTGGTATATTAATATAATTGGTATACATTAAATAATTTAGAGACAATTCAAAATCAATTTACCGCTACTGTGAGGAAAAAAAATCAAATTTCGAACGTTGTTTTTTACGAACATCAATCAGTTTAAAATAATAAGCAAAATATGAGGGAATAATCAAACAAATAATTAAAGTCAAATAACATTAGTGTCAACAATATGCAAAAATAATATAAAAAAAAAACGACATGAGATAATTTTAATCACGAATTTATTCAAAATATTTAAGTATACGATGACTTTTGAGGCGTATTATTTCTCTGGCTCTTCGTTTTTTTTTTACAAATTTCAAAAATAAAATCAGGTATTTTTTAAAAACTGCTATGTTTTATTAAGAATGGAATAGGAATGATGTGAAAAAAAAAATGGACTTCATATTCGAATTCAGTGTCGTGTTATTTTGGTTTTACTACAAAATTTCAAGGTGTATGAACTCCTTTGGGAGCCACTGTATGTATATACCAATTACATTGAAGGGTTTGTAATCTATACTGTGTCAGTTTAAATTGTACAGTAACTGTCAATAAGAAAATACTTTTTCCCGAATTTAATAACTCTACTTACTGTCAAGTTTTAACGTTTTGTAGTATTTTCTAATCACTGAGTCGAAAAGAAAAAGTTACAAGACTAAACAATAATAAGAATATTTTTTTTTTTTTGTTTTATAGTGCGTTTAAGCTTAATATAGAATATGATAATGATTTTTAAAGTTATTTTAAACTTCAGTTTTTAGTTAAACGAAAAGAGTATTTCTGTTCTTGTAAATATTATACAACACTAATTGCTGGCAAACTATTTAGTAACAAAATAAATAAAAAATAAAATACTTAAAAAATAAATAATTAATTAATTAATAATATTGTATTTTAACTAACAGTAAATTCATAAAATGATTGAAGCATAAAATTATAATTATAAATCTCTACATCTTTTTTAACACTTATAATAATAACTCTGCAGAAATATTTTTATTGCGGAAAGGATATTGGAACTGTTTACATGGGCCCCTACATGTCGTGTTCATAAGTGCCCGTCATCTACCTAAGAACTAATTTTCAAAAATTAAGAATTAAACATTGTTATTAATTTACTTGAATGTTCATATAATAGTTTGCGATAATTAAAGTAAAAATATTAGTTAGCTTAAAATATGCTTTTACGTGAAGAAGACAGCGATAAAATTACATGCAGCGCCTGCTAAAACAAAGAAGTTGTCAATACAGAATTATAAACTGGCTCATTCTGTAAAAGTTTAGCCAAGAAGTAGGACTGGTAGTACCATTACTTGAGAATATTTCAAGATTTTTTGTTTGATGTTATCCTAGTAAAACATACCGTGCTCAAATGTGCCCCCTTTCTCCTACATGAGTTAAAAAAATAATAATAATAAATTATTGAGCATAAAATTTAAATCAGCTCACCAATCACAGGAGTTACTTTATATCTACTGTTTGACCACGGATTGTATGTAATTTGGCAATCTGTCAAGTAAAGACTATTCCATCTGTTGGAATCTAGCAGGGGAGAAGGGAAAATAACGATGGGATTTTGATGCACGTGTTACATAATGTCACTAGTGCCTTATTCATTTATTGCATTTTCTAAAATGAAATAAGGGAAAACAAAAATAGTTACCATGGAAACAAAAACAAAAAAAAAAGAAAAAGAAAATATTTTCATTTCGTTCTGGAACGTAAAAGCAAAATGGTAAGCTCAAAACTTTGTTGTAAATAAATAAGTGAATTAATTTTGTCGTGAGAATAAAGATCGAAAATACTTTAGATTGTTGAGAGCGAATTTTCATTTTTACTAAACTAAAGCTAGATAATAGAGAGGCAAAAGTGAACATCTGTAATAAACCAACTAACACCCCTATAAACTAACATATATGTCCATTTCCGCCTATAAACCGAATATTAGCCTTTCCATGTAATCGATGGTCAGACAGTAAGAACATGAAAAAGAAAAGTGCATTGAATTTTCTGTTACTACTTTTCCAAAGTTTTCAACTAAGAAGATACACTACCTATAAAAGTAGATTTCAAACATGTTTTAACCCCACTAACTATTTAAACCACCCTGATAACAGTAACAGTCGTGACTGACATGAAGAATATGAAAATATTTCCTTGTCAACCACTTACTAAGACTAACGATAATATGAAGGATGTAGTTTGATTATACTGCCAGATTAGCGCCTCACGTGACTTTCGCACTCCCTTAATCGATAAGAAGCATTAAGAGACATTAATCATTTGTACCTTAATGAGGACATTAGGATGCCCTTCCTTCCTAGTTCTAGCTGGAGATGTCGATAATTACAGGAAGTTGACGGTGAACAATTTCTTCGCTTGGAATTTCCATTTATACAATTAATTATGGTTATCTCTTTTGAAAATAATTAGTTAATTCTGATTTATAAAAATCCTTTTTTTTTTAAACTTCTAGATGCATTCCTGATAATTTACAAGAAAATTAATATTTTCATGCATGTTTTTCCTTTAAGATTTGGTATTATTTTTGGAACAATGAGTAATTAAATCGTCTTATTTTTGAAAAATAAACAAACAATTAAATGAATCAATCAACCCAACTTTTTGATGTACAAAAAGTGCCACCTGCTGCACGTGTTTCTGTGTGTGCTGTTGAGACACGTGTTTCTGTGTTACAAGGAACACCTTTTTCAATGTAAAGAAGTGTGAGCTTTTCAACCGAGTAAGAGCAAGTCATCCGAGGAAAGCTCACACAGCATTTCAAAGAATTGTGAGCTTTCATCCAAAAGCTCACACTTCTTTGCATTGGAAAAGGTGTTCCTTGTAACACCGAAACATGTGTCTACAGTAAATTGTTATTTTTGTACTTCAAAACGTTAGTTAATTGACTCATTTAGCTTTCATGCTCAAAGGTATTTGTTCGTCATTCGTTAAAAAATATTTACAGAACAAATAATTTGTTTTGCATTTCTTTCGTGATGGAATAAGTGTGTTCAAATCTAATCGAAACCAGAACTTATTTTTTTTATTGCTGATAAAAAAAGAGATTGATACCAAGGACGTAGCTAAGGGGGGGGGGGGGGGTTGGGGACAAACCCCCCCCCCGAAACCTTTGTCTCAAAAAAAAAAGAGAAAAAGAAAAGAGAAGAGAAAGAAAAAAAAGGAAGAAAAAGAAAAAAATCAAAACGACTTTTTTCTGAGTAACAAAGGTCAAAAATTCACTTCGCTTCCCCCCCCCCCCCAAATGCCATTGAAAACCTGCTCCTCAAGCATAAAGACGCCCCCGACAATTTTTTGATAATTGACTAAAATTTGACACTTCGCTTTAGAAATGAGATTGATTTGTTAAATCCACGTATATGTCTGCAAATTGCTAAATATGTTTGATTTTATGAGTGGCGCAGTGGGAATATTGCATACAGTCAAATCTGTATATTTCGAATTTCACAGGAAAAAAAAATCGAGATAAAGAGGTTTTGAGATACAGGGGCTTTAAGAAATTTTATAGAAATTTGGAATATGATGGTGAAAGTTTGAAATGAATACTAAAGACAATGTGGGTTCTTGATTAAAATTCCTCTGTATTAGTTTTGTTAGGTATTTATTCTATTATTACATTATTAAATGCTTTATTGCAAGTTTAAGGAATCATTTTGACAGTATAAGAAACTTTAAGCATATCTTTTTCAAGAAAAAGTCTTATTGCTTTTTGGTTCCTGATTTTTTTTTCCATTTGGATTCATTCTTTATCCTCTTAAGGTTAGCAATTGCTGCAAATCTAACTTGGCCAATATTCTACAATTTTCCTTTTTTCACCACTTGAAAAAATCTTACACTTTCTTTTTACTCCTATCATTTCGGTTTTCTAAGGAATCAGAATTTTAAGAAAGAGAGCAACCAAAGAACAGTACTAATCCAGATAACAGAGCGAAATGGCTTTTAACTTGAATGATCTTTAACCATGGACTTGAAATGTTCATCTTAAATGTCAGACCTGTGAATTTCACCCATTTATTCTTCTTCCAAAAAGTGCGTGAAACGACTGTCCTTTTGTTAATCTTCCTAGAAAGCCTATTCGCGGAACGCATTCTCTCCCTTTTTTCCACTGCCCCCTCAGCTCTTGAAGACAATTCCTCTGTTTTTGAGTTGAAGAAAATGTTTTTGGTTGCTGCTTTTTAAAGATCATTGGGCTTCGAGTCCGAAAATGATGCAAAAACTGGAATTCGAGCCGATCGAGGTTTTTGTTGGTCTGGTCTCGTGTGTAACATAGGTCATAGTCAAAACGACCTTTGCTAACCAGAGTATCCGTTGCAATCACATTGATTTTTCATCCAGTATCCTTTTGGAAACGTACAGTCTGTTTAAAATAGTACATTCTAAGTGAAAGTTGATGCATAATGAACCGAGCAAAACAGACAACAAGCTTTTTTAAACCCAAAGAAAAAAATGAAAATGAAGAAAAGGATTGCTCTAAAAAGAGAAAGTTAACGTCATCTGAAGAAAATGAAGCACAGTCTGCAAAGCAGCCCTAGTCCCATCGAAGCTTTCTGAAGATAATTTTATTTTAATTCGAAAGAAAAACTGCATAGCATTACATGAATAAAATGCCAAAAAACGAAATGAATCTAGACTATTTCTGTTAGCTTGATTCGCATTAAAAAGTAGAAAATAAAAAGACTTCTGTTTATAACACTCGAAAATTGCTATTGCTCTCTGAAATAGATATTTATGTAAATTCTAAAGCAACTAATAAAATTAAAAATAGAAACTTGAGAGAAGAACAGATGGTATGCAGCTTTGAGCGAATAACTTTCTACCGCATATATAATAACAATCAGAAAGCAATTCTCAGTTTGGTTTAGTTCTACTAGACTTAGAGCCTTAGTAGGCTGTAAGTACTGCGCCAAACGATCGTTAGAACGTTGTAAAAGGTGTCAAAAATAAAAAAGTGGCTAAAGAGTAAAGAATATATTTTTTAAAAAAGATTTTGAAAAGTTTTCCGAAAGAAACGCAAGAACGAAGTTTTAAAATTTTAAACAACTACCAGGAAGAATAACTTTAAAACATATTTAATATGTTATTTTTTAAAATCAATATTTAAGTAAAAGTTGTTTTAAAATTTGTAAAATCAATTTTGCAGTAGTCTATTATTATACCTTTTCTTAAACTTTGTCATTAATATACAAGTACAAAAAAGAATCAAATTTTGCTACAAAAATGTTACACTGGAAAGAAATTATCCGGTAAAATTTATCGATATTTATTTAATAAAAATATAAGAGATGCAAAAACATTACTTTCATTAAACCACGTTTTCTTCTTTCCTTGAGATCTTTATGTCTTAAATTATATCTATTCTCTGCATTTCTTCGCTTGCTGGTCATTTTTAGACGCGTAAATAGCCCTCTACGGAGACCATCAGTTTTTGTTCTGGAAACCTCAGCCATTTTTCATCGTCTGCACTGTCCTACCCTTTTAGTCCGCCCTCTGAAAGTAAGGCAAAAAGGAACTAGGCATAAGAACTTCTAACCTTTATAAATGACTCTTTTGAAATAATGGTTCTTAGCCCATCCATTCTCCATCTCCCCAGTCATTAGAAATAATTGCACCGCTGTATTATCACTTCACAACTGACGACATGAGGAACCTTTTAGTGGCAAGGTGCAAAAACTCTTAAACCATTTTAAATGTTGTTCATTGTCTTTCTACAGACTCGGCTAATTTTTCGTAAACTATTTTCAATATCTTTCTTTTTTTATGATACTACTAAATACATCAAAATCATACGCTCAAATTATTTATGAAATCTCCGATACGATTGTTTTAAAAGGTGTAAACTACTCTTAAATTTAATTGAAAGCCTGTAAAATTTTCCATAAACACATTTATAGCCATCTTTACTAATAATAAAGCTGAAAGTCTGGATCTCCATCTAGAATGTCTGGATGTCTAGATGTCCAGATGTCAGTGTCGCGCATAGCGCTTAGATAATACAGCAGAATTTCATGAAATTTGGCACAGAATTAGTTTGTACTATGGGGATGAGCACTTTGAAGTGATTTTTCGATAATTCGATTTAGTAATTTTTCTAATCCAACTGTAAGAACATTTTACCGAGCAAATTATCATAACGTGAACGAGTAAAATCTCAAATTATCATAACGTGGAACCGTAACATGGGCGAGCAAATTAACATAGCAAATTGGCGAGAAATGCACCATCCATTTTATTATTTTAATGTGTGTTGCCTCAAAAACGATTAGTCTCACAGTGAGTAAATTGAGCTTTAATTGCAACAAATATAATGAACTTTAAACGTGGTAACACATGCTGCAACAAATTCATGTATTAAGAATTGCAGTGTGACAAATGAAAAAGGTCCAAAATTTTTCGTAGTTTTCACGTGGTGCTCAGGTCTTTTGCAACTGAAAATTTGGATTTATATAACCCTACCTGGTTCAAATCACATATTGAAAATTCGGAATACATCACGCTTTTTGATTTTAATTTATATCGTCGTCTTGATAATTCATAATAAATGTGAAGATTAATTAAATTATTATACTGCAGAACTTCTTTAGCTCCAACTATTATCCGTGCCATTAGGTTTTGTAATTTCTCTCATTGAGTTTAGATGGAAGAACCCAGACAAATTATCTAAGCATAAAATCAATGATAATTATCCGCTACAAATGAACCTCGCTTTAATTCTCGTTGGTGCATCAATTTATTCTCAAAAGCAGATTCTCATCATGTGTCGGTAAAACTTCCATAATATTCATCGTTGGGTGTACAGAGGAAAACTCGTTACTTAAGTCTAATTTTAGGAAGATGCAAATACTTCAGTTGATTGTAAAATTAGAGTTAAAGCTTATAAAAGTATAAATAATAAAAAAGTGCGGAATATATTAACGAAACAATGATTAGACGATTAAAACCCATCATTCATTGTCATTGTGAAGAAAAAATCAGTTTTTGTATGTTCAAAATATTTAGATCAAGAGTTTTCAAGTGACACTGACATCATATTTCTATCTAGATTAAAAGTAATTCCATTGAAATATCAATGGGACAGAAATGCATTAAAATATACGTACAGTTTTAGTTTCAAACCTGATTTTCTTAAAAGGTCGATTTTAAAAACTCATGCTAAACGAAAGCTGTCCATAAAATCCCCATTGTTATGAGGAAACAATCCTTAGGTAAAATCAGTATTTCCTCTAAAAAACTTCCTCAAAATGAGGACCATGCACTTGCGGCAAACCTAAACTGTGTGGCTACGCAGGTTATAATCACAGCATTAGAAAGCTACTAGCTTAGGTTTGCGCCAACTAAAACTCCTTAAAACTACCCTGTTAGTATAAGGAAAACTAACCGAAAATGTCCATCATAATAAAAAAAAAAGAGTCCTAAAATAAAGACATCTATCCCTAAAATTAAAACCATTATAAAAAACTAACTAAAAGTCTCCATTATAATAAAGACCTTTCTATTAAAAGCACCAATTACAATAATGACATTAGTATCAGAAATACCAAGCTTTAAAAAAAAAAAAAAAAAAAAAAAAAAAACATTAATATCAAAAGAAACAGAAAAGAAAAAAATGCCAGACCAATTGAGAAACATTTTATAAAAATAAATACTGATCCTTTTTGTTAGCTAGTGAGAGAAGAAAAAAAAATCTTCAGAAATGAAATCAATTAACAAAAGATGATGTCTAACTGGAGCAAATCTTGACAGAACAACTTGTGATTTATTTCAGCAAAATCAATTAAATTAACAATTTCGGTATAAATAATTAAGGGTTTATTTAAATAAGCCCTTAATTTAAATTTTTTAATATATTATATAAATCAGGGTTTATTTCTATTTGTTTAATGAAGATGGAGATAAGACATTATTTCAATTCTTCTTTTCTTTTTTTTTCTGCCAATTGTTTAAAATTTTGCATTTTGACTAGGTGATACAATCAAGGTGAGAAAAGGAAACATGCTTGAATAATATTATTACCAACCATTAAATGATTTCAAAAAGCATTTTGTACTACAAAACGAAAATATATGCTAAAAATATTTAGAACCACCCTTTACTCATAAGGGCGAAAATGGTGCTTGAGTATCAAAAAAAAAAAAAAAAAAAAAAGCCTCATATAGAAATATCAGAGGAAACAAGGGCACCTTGCTTTTTTATTTATATTATGGTCGTACCTGCATATTTATGTCCGTGCTGCAAGGTAAAAACAAAGAAAGAAAGTGTTTTGAGCCTATGCAAATCCCCCCCCCCTTTCCGAAATAAAGCTGAAACTGTTTCGTTAACTAAAATGTGTGCACATAGCTTTGCATAATCTCCAAGCGCATTCATTAAAGTCATTTAAAACATTCCTGATATAATGACTAAATTTTTCTGTGTTTTTGACAGCAATTAAAAAAGTGGAAGTAAACTAACTTTATTATTACTATTATTTTTCATTTTTTGGCAACAAATAAAATACAACTACGTCACTTCCGTCCCACAAAAAGCTTGCGGATCAATTTCAAAGCCCGCGCATTAAAAACGTTTCAGTTCAAAAAATCATTGAAGCGCGTATTACAATTAGAAAAAAAGTGAAAATCCCCTCTACAATTGTAATACACATTTAATTTCAATACGCTCTAAAATTGAAAAAAACAATATAACCTTCCATGAAAATGCTTAAAAACAAAAAACCTTTTCCCGAAGAAAAAAAATGTCTTGCAGTTCAAACAAATTAAAAATCCCCTTCCACTGAGGAAAAAAATGAATTAAAATATGTTTTACGATCAAAACACATATTCCATTCCCCCTAAAAAAAAAAAATATTTAAAAAAGTAACAGAAAATTTTCTTGAATTAATTTCTGCCAAATTAAGGTTTATTGCAATCATTGAATGTAGCCAGGTACTAACTCCGTATTTCTAAACAATACGGAGTTAGTACCTGGTTTTTCAGGTACTAACTCCGTATTCCTGGTTAGTACCTGGTACTGTAATTTCACATACATTTTAGTCTTTTTCAGATTTTCATTTCATTCTTTTATGAACTGCATATCATAATACTTCACTTTCTTATCAAAAAAAAAAAAAAAATCCAAGCAGCAAGAAAGTGACACAATTGTAGCATTTATTAAGAGATACTTTTGAAAAGTTGTAATAGTAAACAAAAGTAAAAGGCTTGTTTAGTTTAAAGGATTCATAAGAGTTTTTCATCTACAGACTCAATATGGTCTAGTATAAGGATCAAGGTCTAGTGTACAACGCTGGTACATAGATTCGAACGAAATAGTCTTATTTCGTCATATAGTGTAAGGGGCCACTCATTAATTATGCAAGGATGATTTTGGCAGTTTTCGACACTCCTTCCCCAGATGTAAGATTTTTCCAAACCCTCCCCTGCTTTTCCGTAAGATTTTCAAAATAAAAAAAATGTTGTTAGAAAAGGATCAGTTACACTAAAACTCTTAGTTTAACGTTCATCAAAGATTTTTATTTTTCAAATATATTATATGATACGGTACTAGTTAAAAATAAAACATGCCATATATAGTTTGATTCTTTTATTATATTTAACACTATTCATTCTTTGTGAACCATGAAAAAAACAGACCGTCATATAATACGTTTTCGCCTTTCAAACGCATAGGAAATATGATCCGTGCCAAACCACTTGACCGCGCGATTTCTAATATAAAATATCGAATTGGAAAATAGTACGTAAGAATTGGTTTGAACACCCCCAAATAAGGTATGTAGAGATTTTTCTAGCCTCCCCTCCCTCTCGGGACACTTACGCAATTAATGAATGGCCCCCTAATTGTCTGAAGCGTAACTGTAATTAACTGAAATGGCTACTATGCAATTCTGGGAAAGGCTTTCTTTCTTAAAAACGAGCTGATGTATGGCATCACATGACTTCCTTTTACGCCAATTTAATGATAAAAGTACCTCGGAGTAAGCAAGGAAACACTTTAAATATTTTCACCCCACGTTTGTTATGAACCGAAGCAACAACAACAAAAAAAAGTTTTATATACATAAATTTTCCCATACATTGGCAATTTCAATGTGATTCAATGGTTAACTCCCTAAATATAGCCAAATTGAAACCAAATATTAAAAAAATGGCACATTTGTCGCCGACTTGGCGACAAAACTTGGCGATCAAAAACTTGGCGATATATTGCCAAGTGTTTGCCAAATTGGGTTTGCATTAACATTGGGTTTGCATTAAAGCACTTGAGTTTGCATTAACATTAACAATGATTTCCCCCCAAAAAAGGTGTAAAAGATCCCCTCAGTATCCGTACGCAACCAAAAGGGGAGGTGCACAACTAGACCCCACTAGGAGTCTACGTACCAAATTTTGAACTTTCTAGGACATACCGTTTTTAAGTTATGCGAGTATGTAAATACGCACATACGCACCTACGTATATACGCACATACATACGTACATAAAGACATCAAGAAAAAACCCGTTGTAAATAACTCGGGGATCGCCAAAATGGTTATTTCTGGTGTGTATACGTTCTTAGTTATCCACGTGTGACGGGGTGGAAAAAAAAACACAATATTCATTCGGGGGCGACCAAAATGGAAATTAAGGCCGATTTTTAAGTGAATTTTTTTTTCGCGAATACAATACTTCCTTTACTATATAAAAAGAAGTAAAAATGATACCACTCCTTTTCCGTTTTTGATTTTTACAAATTAATTAATTTTAAACTAATTTATGAAAACATCATTATTAATAAGGGACATAATTAGAGGATTTCCAGGAAAAGTAAAACAGAATAGTTGAGAAAAGGATCGAAAAACGATGAGTTAGAGAAAATACTCACTGTTTGATTAAGTAGTACGACTTTTTAAAAAAAATTGAATTGATCAGCATGTTTAAAAACGCATTATTTTTTTGTACTTACAACTTAAGTAGATAATTACATTCATGTATGGAACAAAAGAAACTGATTCTTACTTCCTATGTAAAAAAAAAAAAGCTGAAAACGGCATTTAAAAATTAATGTACTTTTTTTTTTTTTTTTTTGTATTTTATGCTGCTATAGCTTTAAATTTTTTGAGGTAAAAACTAAAGGCAATGTTAATAAAAAAATTATTTTAAACTATGCTAATTGAGTATGGGAGAATTTTTATACACCATCTCAATATTTATTTAACATTTTTTTTTTAAATTATTATTCCAACATTTCTAGAATCAGTCATAAGCATAATTCAAATGTTTTCATTATGTTCGAATTTATATTTAATCTATTGCACCTTTTGTGTTTAATTCTAATGGTGCGCTTGTCAAGCATTAACTTAAAAAAAAAAAAAAGAAGGATGAAGGAGGGGGTGAAAGGCAACAAATTTTAAACTGCTTTTTAATATTTGGTCACATTTTGTTTTACGATAAACATTTTAAATTTACTTAGTTAAAAAAAGAAAAACATACGGTATCATTCGGAGCTAAAATACAAGCTAATTGAAATTACATTAGAGGCTTTAACTAGAAAATGTCGTTTAAATTGGTTCAGTACGAATTCTTTGTAAATAAAGTTAGGCATATTTTATATTTACGCTAGGTTTATACTTTTAGATTTTGAAACTAACTAAAACCACTTTGAATTATACTGTGGATTAAAAACAATTTTTTTAAATAATTATATATTTAAGAATGTAAAGCAATATATTTTTTTAGGTAGAATTATACTTAAAAGAATTTTACAACAGACTGCACCTCTTTGATTCGTTGCCATAAAAAGTATTACTTTTCAATTTCTCAAATAAATATTTATCTTAAACTTCAAACTGGCAGGAACTTCGAAGAAAAATTCTGCTATGTATGTTATAGGATATTTTTAGATTTCGTTTTTCCATCATTTCCCATTTCCTTCGTAAATACTAAGACAAAAAGCAAACCGGGGCACTGTTAGCATGGGAATAATAAAATAGCTCAACAGAAATTTCTCAAAACCTGATATTATATTTAAAACAGTATGAGACAAATTTACTTTGGACCCGGATTTTTTAGTTTTTAGAAAAAAAAAAAAAAATGAGGCCATGCGTCTTAGTAAAGAGTAAACTAAAAAATTAAGAGTTTTCAGAATTATTTATGCTCATTTTAGCATTTTCAAATTATTTGCTATAAATAATTGTTTTTAGATATCTCAACTTTCCGTTTAATTTGTCTGGTCCATCATACAGCGTTATTTTCCATTCTTACACATACACAGTAAAAAACTCAATGTATTTCTATATAAACGATTTGTTAGTACGGTAGTCAGTGGCGTAGCTGGGGAGGGGCGGTCCTCCCCGGGCGGCAGATTTTTGGGGGCTGCAATTTAACACTTTTGATGTGAAAAAAATCCAAATAAGGGAGAGCAAAAAAATTCCTTATTTTTCTCTCCCTTTTACTTAAGTTGCAGACTGAAAGGGCGGCACGGCAGTGATAACTCAAGGAATGAAATTTTTTTTTTAATGAGGAGGTTACCATAGATATATGAACTGGGTTGTCCATCAGTGCTAGACTAGAGAGGGTGGCAAAATGTGCCCCGGTCTCAGACAGCAACTTCCACACCCGTCAAATTAAAGTACGGAGCCAAAGTGGAGATCTATGAGTGGCCTTTAACCCACCTAGAGGTGACCAAAGAGAGCCAAATTTTGTGTTTTTTGGCTTTTAATTTCGGAAAACTTCTGTGGGAGATCTCCCTATCCAGGAGCCCCCCTCCCATTTAGGACTTCATTTTTTAAATTTTTCGGGACAGAGAGCCGTTTAACTGGTTCTTCTCCTCAGCCTGATCAACATGTCCTAGAAGAGCGGTTTTTGGGGAGGATGAGAGTTTAATTTCAAACGATTTTCCGCTGGGAACTTTCAATCCTGCTTTGTTTAACCAAAGATAAGATTTAAAATGTTTTTAGATGGAAAAGTTCTCGAGTTTCCCACTTCTTTCCCCATTATCTACTAAGAAAGCTTTAAAATGCCTTTTTAGATGACAAGAAAAAAATCCAGGCAGAGCTCCCAAGTCTTCCTCTTCTTAACGCCTCCAAAAATTGTTTCATTGTACATTTTTAGACCTTCAGTTTTGGAAAAAAAACGAAAGAGATAGCATCCACACCCTCTTCGCACGTCTCACGATATAGCTTAAATTGTGCCTTTAAAGCTTTGACATCAAAAAATTTCTGAGGATAGTACTCGAATCTAAACCCTCTCTCCCCCCCCCCCTCTCTCTCATGATCAAAGATAGCCTAAATTTTGAAACATTTCTGAGGAAGATCCTTAAACATCTAACTCACCCTAGCTGCCTAAGATAGTCGTAAATTTTGCTTTTAAAACTTTAATTTTGAAAATTTTCCCAGAAAGATATCCAAAACCCTCATTCCATCTAACGTCTCCAAAGGAAGCCTGTTATTGTGTTTTTAAAACTTCAATTTTAAGAAATTTCTGGTGAATCATCCTCCCCCCAAACCCCTATTCCTCTCTCAAACGTCACCACAGATAGCGTAAAATTTGGTTTTCAGAAATTTCCACAGGAGCGTCCAGAAATTTCCTTCTGAAAAATAGCGTACAACGCATTTCAATTTCAGTAGGGAAATTACTCCACCCTTCTTTCGTCGTCTTTCCAGGACGTGAGCGACTTTTGAAAAAGTTCCAAGATCGCGTACCTGACTTCACAGCAGTTTTGGTGACGTTATATCACCTCACCCCACCCTCTAAGATCCTATGTTTGCGGTTTTGAGGCCCCCCTCCCTTTCGGTGTTAAAACATATTCAAAGAAAGGCCCGAAGCTTCCCCATTACTTAACGTACCCAAAAAGACAGCTTAAAATTGATTTCAAATTTAAAAAAATTTCGAATGGGAACCCCGAGCCCTCCTTCCTCCCCTAACACCATCAAAGAGAGACTACAAATGCGTTTCCCAGAGTTCAAAATCGAAATGCTTTCGTATCGAGCCCATGACCTTCCTCATTTTCTCAACATCCCCTACTAAAATTGTTATTTTAGAAACTGAAACATTGGAAAATATTCAGCACAAGCCCCCGATCTCCGAACGTCACCAAAGTCTACAGCTAATATACGTTTTGAAGAAGTTTCGGAAGAGACCCCTCAACCCCCCTTAATTGCGATTTTTGAAAAAATTTGAAAATTTCTCTGAAAGAGGAACCTGACCCTCCCTGTTTTTGTAGGAGGAATAAGGATTATTTATTTATTTTTTTTTTTTTTGCCCCTTACCTTAAACAAAGTTTTAAGTTCAATAATTTTCTATTGTATCAGTTATGTTTCAGGGAAAGGGCGGCAAATATAGGAACCGCCCCGGGCGGCAGAAGCTGTAGCTACGCCACTGAGGGTAGTTCGAAACAATCGGTTTCTTTATTTAGGCATTGCGTTACCATTCAAAAGTTGTGGTTTGGTATCCTCAACTGTAGAAAAATAATTTAAAAAAATCTGAGTTTACACCTTCAATTCGCGCATAAGGCTGAAAATTTGAAAAAATATGCCAAAAATTTAATTTTTCAAAATTAAAAAAAAATTACATTCCTATCGGGCTCTGCCCCCTGCTCGTTAGCACTCACCAACCACCGAAAATTGCTTCGCAATCTTATTTGATTCGCAAAAATTTAAATCGTCAATTGGAAAGAAAAAGATTAGAAACGCATTGCTCCCTTTGGAACAAAAAGCATCCCTTCCCCGGGTTTCAAAATAACTTGTACCAACTTGCAGAGCCGTAAGGGCTAAGGAGATCCTGAGTATTGAAAAACTGCAGTTTTGTACGTTTGAAAAGTCGAAGATTTTCCGTTAAAATCGAAACTCCTAAAATTCGTGAATAAGATAAAGAAAAGCGAATCGAAAAGACGTAACTATGGCAACGTCAAATAAAACATTAATAGTTTTAATGGATATGAGATTATTCGAATTTGATTTTTACGGCTTGTAACTTTTTTAACTTTTGGAGATAGAAGCTTAGTTTTTCGACCATAGGTCATGTTAGAGCTGAAGTAAAAAAAAGGCGCTCTTTCCAGTGGAACGAGCTGAACTGTGACAAGAAAATTGTGGGACAATTCCTTCGCTTTTTACTCATAGATTTAATGAAGAAAATAATGCCTAAATTTTACTTAAGCCTAAAAAAAGTTCGAGCTGAAAACCAAAATGACTCCATCCATATATAAGTAAGAGGAATGAAACAAACTTTGTAGAACGCGAAAAATTCTACCCTTTCCAACGAGATATAATACTAATGTGTGCAAGTAACTTTTCACTATTTTATTAGGCAATTTACGTGAAATTTGGGCTTAAAAAATTAATTACCATAAAACTAATTCGAATTTTAAAAAATAAAACCTCAGGTGCACACCCCCTGGGCTCGAAGTAATTTTGTACAAAATGTCCAGGCTGTAGGTGCTATGGGGTCTCCAGGACGCAGTACCGCCACAGACTTCCTTCCAGAATTTCTTTGAAACCTTATTTTTGTTTACTATTAAGAAATAATAACGCAACAGTCATAAATTGTCTGCATATAGCAAAGTTTGAAGCTAAAAAAATATTTTATAGCTTTTACATAAGATCTTTCGTTTGCGTATACGCCTTAAATTGGGCTTAAATCTTTTAACACAAATAAATTAATTCATAGTAATTTGAAGTGTCATTGAAAAGAAAAGATAAAAGAACGAAAGTATATTGATGTGTCAACAGTGGAAAAAAAATTTTTTTTTTGTTAGTTACTTTTTAATTGAAATATTAAATTTCAATTTAATGTTTAAAACAGAATAATATGATTTAATGGTATTCATTTAAAATCAGAAACGAACTAATCAAAGGATTTAATATTAATTACCTCATTCCCTAGTTTAGAGTTCAGGAAACTACTAAAGTCAAACTGCGATGAAGTGCCTGAACTAAAGATAGGTTTTTGTCTTTAATGCGTGTTACAAGTAGCACCTAAAGTAACTGGATAACTCAGAAGAATAAAACTTATCGTAAAGTTCCTAAAGAAGAAAGTCGTCTCCATCTCCTAAAAAAAAAACAAATGTCTACAAAAAAGCAATTCCCTTTCGCTTCTTTCAGGATAAAATTGTCAGAAGAGGAACATCAATTCCGTTCTTTCGGAAAAAGAAAGAGTATTTCTTAATCAAATACGTGATTTTTCACTGTTTCCCTATCTTACTGTATATGGTTAAAGAAACTGGTTTCATTGTGAAGTAATCTTGAGTAGGTTTTTACTAAACTAAAATAATTTTCACCCACATTCCTTTGTATTATCACTTATTTAAACCGCAGCAGTGCTTTCTGTAAGGGAGAATAGTATGATTTAAAAAAATAACACAGAGATACAATTTTCTTATGTGGTTGTGGTGGAAGGTAATGGAAGTCACTTTAGTAAAAATTGAAATAAAGGGCAAGCATATTAAGCCGTAAGTTACTGCCCTTAAGCCAGGGCTGAAGTAGAGCCTTAGGTATCTGCCTCCAGCTCGATTATGCACTAATCCTTGCTGATAAATCTTAATATGGACAAAAATTGCAAAGTACAATGAACTTATTTAAACTTTAGAAAAATCAACACTTTAGTTACTACGATGAACAAGCTATAACTCTGAAGCAGTACAACCGTTTTTAGAAAAATAATAAAATAGTTATTGTATTTTTTAAGAACTTTGACAACTAATGTTCGCGTATGCAGGTAATTGTGATCATCATGATGAAAACAAGAGTCAGACTATTCTAACAGTTGTCACCCTTTTACCCGTCAAGCAAATCCCACCCTGTGCAGTCTGCGTGAAGACAAGCGTAAGTATAAGAACTCGACCACCGTCTTTTTACCATATTTCCTTAATGCAGTTGAATTCTTTTCCAGGATCGTTTTCATCATCATGGCGACATCATCACATACACTCATTGTAACCAAAAATTTGCGCACCAAGAAATAACTGTGGGATCATAACAAAACTTGGCCAGAAAGTACATGTCGGGTATGTTTGCAAATGATTAAAAACGCAGCATGATTGCGCATTAAGTAATTGCACAAGATGTCATTGAGCTTCGCTTTCCTTGGATTATTAAACAAGTAAGAAAAGCTTGTCTTAATGTCTGAATGTACGTAATCTTTGGCAAAGGAAATGTTGAGGTATAAATGCCGTAACATCGCTATCTAGGACAATATGAGCAGCTGTCAGGGGAAGATTCACCGGGATGATGGAAGTTGGGTGATCCGCGGCGCCTACTCCGTGTGCTGCCAATGACCGACATTTCCATTTGGAGTGTTGTCTCGCACAACGGAATTGAACTGCAACGAAATGGAACGTTTTTAAAAAAAATCTTTAGCGACTAATCAAGATTCAATTTCAGCTGCGATGACAATCATGTTTTATTACGGAGGCCCATTGGTGAACGCTTCAATCCTGCCTTCGCTTTACAGCGACACATTGCTCCCACAGCTGTTGAGATGGTATGGAGTACATTGCTTCCGATCCACGGACACCTTCAATATTGATCCATGGCACACTGACAGCCCATTGGTACGTCCACGACATCTTTCAGCCACACTTGTTTTTCATTCATGGTACAATTCTCAGTATCCATTTTTCAGAAAACAATGCTCAGTCACGCACAGCAAAGATGTCACAAGACTGCCTGCACCACAATAATATCCTTCCCTTGCCTGCTTGATCCCCAGATTTGTCACCAATGGAGCATACCTGGGATATTTTGGACACCCTACGAGTTTGAACTAGAGGCGCGTTTACAACGGGGAACAAGATGTCTCGTGACATCATACGAAACTTGTATGGCTAAATTCCCTTTCGTATCGCATCGTGCATTCGCACTAGAGAGGGTTCAGCAGAGCTCTAAAACTTCCGTTCAGTTATACTTATTTTCCGTAATAAATGATGATTTTTCTTTGATTTTTGAATTACTTATGTCAAAGTAGTACTTTCATTTGTAAAATGTCATTTCATTTTGACGACATTTTCTTGGTGAGCAAGTTTTTAAAGCACTGAGTGTCTATATCATATCTTCAAAAGTGACCTTGAGTTAAAAATAGGAAGACTTCATAGTTATCTTCTATCATTTTTCACCATTTTATCATTCTTCATATCGCATCGAACTTCCCTTTCATTAGTTTTTCTGCCCAAAGATTTTGAAGGAAGAAAACGAAATTTCGTTGGTATATCCTTTTATTGATGACTTCTCTACTTGAGTGTGAAGTTAGTCATTCTCGCACGGCACTTCATCTTTCAAAAAATGCACACGATAAGGAACGTTCGTATTCAAGAGATTTCAAACATTCGTGAGTACCGCTTTCTTTTTAATTCATTAATCTTATGAAACCTGGTTCATTGAAACATAAAATATCTAATTTTAAAAGAATGAATTTTAATGTAAGGTAGGTCGTAGCAAGTGCATTTACCGGGTATAAAAGTACATTGAGCATAAGGGGAATTCTAACCGGAAGAGCCTTCTTCCGTACATCAAACCTGTTAGGAAAATCTTTAATGATAATTCTTAAAATTTCAGATAAACTGCCACTCAAGTAATTAAACAAAGCATTTACAACACTAGAAAAGTTCACAAGGTATAATAAACCTCTTGCTCCGAATCAATCATTTTTAATCTATTTAACATCTTTAGAGATGATAATGAACTTAAAAAAAATTCCATACTGTGCAGTCAATTGCATTCAATTAAAAATAATATCTCAACTAAAATTAATGCTGAAATTGAAATTGCATTCACCTTGTAAAAGATTTATCCATCTTTGTAAAATATGTAGACCTTTGGTTCAAACGGCTTTGGTTAGAAACATTATTGAAACTTCTGAAATTTAAATACATTTAATCTCCAATTAAAATTTTTAACTTTGTGCGGAAAGTTAAAAACAAAAAGCGTTAAAACTGTTTAAATAGCGTAACGGATTTTGGACACATGGTTTGGAATTGCAAGGAGCCCTGTAACAAAACTTCTACACTTGCTGTTGGTATTTGCTCATTTTTAACGTTTTTAATTATGATTTTGATTTTTCGTGCAAAGGTCTTTTCTTTGATATACTAAGTTGATTGTTGGCGTACATATTCTGCTTAAAATGGAAAGCCTTTTCGCGGATATCTTTATGCTTTTTCCCTGGTTTGTTGATATCCTTTACCACGTCCATTTACAAGGGGGGTTAGGGTTCAACCCCCCCCCCCCTGCCCGAAAAGTTCGGTTTGACATTAAAATGTTCGTTTATATATAAAAATGTCCAAAAAATATTGTTCCAAAACTCAAATGTCTTTCATATGTATATAAATTGCATAAAACTTTCTTAATAGATAACCCGACGACTTGAACATTAGCACTAATTTCTTTACATTTCGTTCAACCTTCAAAGAAATTATTTACTGGTTACGGCCCTCTCCTTTACCTTCTTTGTTATATTTCTTATACTGGGCGAGATTTTTTTTTTAAATTCAGATCTGCATTTACCTGCAATTTAAAAACTGTTCAAAATTTTAAAAAAATCGGTTAAAAATATTGATAAATAGAGATTGTTTAAACACCGTAGTTTGAAAGAAAAAAAGAATGATGTCGTTTACGCAACATGCAATATTTTTTTTATTGGATCAGATTTATTTTGCTATGTTACTAAGTGTTTGCGTCAGTAGTTGGAAGTAGCGCACTACAAGTAGCAACACTATATATTGTAGTAGCTACATTTTTTAGTTGTTTGTAGTGTAGCGAGTTTGTAGTGTACCTTAATTTTTTAAGTAGTGTAACGAGTAGTTCAATTCAAAAAAAATAGTAGTTTGTAGCGATTTCTGAAAACTACTTTCAAACAAATTTAAAAAAAAAAGGTTCAAACGAATTTGACTAGCGCAAATTTGAGCAAAGAGAAATACGATTCATTAAAATACGAGCTGACCTCAGGCATATCATTTTGATGCCATACGTTTGACGCCAATAGTTAGTTTGCCATCGTAACTTTCATATTTCGCCAATATTTATACCGCTAATTTAGTAATTACTTTATTTTTTCTAGCTGCCGAGAATGTCCCATGGATGAACGTTTTAGATTTCAAATAGATTCTTGTTCTGACACTATAAAAGAACTTATTTTCACGAAAATGAAGATTTCAGTGATTTTGCGAGTTCAAAATTTCGTGAATTTTATATGAAGACCGAAAGTTGAAAAACAAAAATATTTCGCAAGGCTTAAATTTTCGTGATTACGACAGGCACGCGAAAATCGCAAAAATTAAAGTATCGCAAAAATAAGTGCTTTTACAGCATTTATCAAATAAAGAAGCTTTTATGAATGTCATGGCGCCGGCTTA
This sequence comes from Uloborus diversus, assembly GCF_026930045.1. Taxonomy (NCBI): domain Eukaryota; kingdom Metazoa; phylum Arthropoda; class Arachnida; order Araneae; family Uloboridae; genus Uloborus; species Uloborus diversus. The sequence continues at coordinate 91,413,851 of NC_072732.1, read as the reverse complement.
CAATAAATACGAGTATTACAGTGTGCAATAAGAGTGTGTTAGAGTACATTTTTGGGAAAAAAAGAAAAAATAAATTATAGAAAATGCTTAGTAATATTCTATGTTTAGACGAGCTAATTTATCGATCTAAATCTTTCAACCCTCCTACGGTGTGTGCGTATTAGAGTGTTCCAAAAAAAATCGAAAGTGATGATCAAATCACACACCCTATTATATTGTTCCTTTTACATTAAAACAATTGTAAAAAAAAATCATACAATTTGAACAACGGCAACCTGTGCCAACTTCCATCTGAAAGTGCGAACCAGCACTTGTATTGCTAGGCCAAATAAAAAAACACTTTTTTTAGAAACTCGAAATTTTTGTTGATAAAACGTTGCCCCTCTACCCAGCATGCACCACAAAAAATTTACTCAAATTAAAAAGCATTTATTTGTTCCATACTTGGCCTAAAATTTATTATTTTCTTCATGAAAATTATTTTTTTTCAATAACTATTTTTTAAAAATGTAAGGTAAGTTTTACGAAATTATCAATCTGAAAAATATAAACAGTAAAGTAGGTAATTAGCGTTAAATAGACATTTTTGCTCTCCTGCAATATTTAAGTTTCCCAGTATAGTAGTCAAAGATATCGACTTTTCAAGGTTACGTTAAATTTTCATTTTAAATATACTATTGTTTTATTATTCGTTTGCAAATATTGATTTGAAAATGTGATCGCTAATAATTTTTGAACTTGATATTTTATTTACATTTGTGCGCAACTTTTTAAATGATAAATAGAAGAAAAAAAAGTTCTTGAAGCGGTTTTAAATTTTAGGTCATGTGTGAGATATCATAAATATTTTTTGATTTGAATAAATGTTTTTGTGGAAAATGTGGTGTGTGGGGTGTAGGGGTAACATTTTATCACCAGAAACTTCAAGTTTCTAAAAAGGTATTCTTTTCGATTTGGCCTAGCGTTTACAAATGCTGCTTGACTTTCAGGCGCAAGTCGGTACGGGTTGCCGTTGTTCGAATTATATGAAACTTTTTTTTTTCACAATGGAATCGTTTCTGAAAGTTTAAAAGTATTTTTTTTTTTTTTTTTTTTTCTGAAAGAGCATGCTAAAAAACATAGGATCTGACCTTTTTAAAAGAAAATAATGACCAAGTTTAATATTTAAAAAAATGTATTTTAATCGGTGCGCTTTCATTCTTTACGCTTCTGCCGATGACATCACAAAGGATGAAATGCTATCCACTGATGCCATTCACAGAGCACAATATTTAATGCGTTTCTTTACTCACATGCACTGGCAACGATATGGTTTCTAGCAAGCGTTGAGCGGAATGTTTAATTCACTTCTTTATTATCATAACGAGGAAACGCGGTCGACAGGTGCGCCAAAGTACATCATTTGTGACGAGATAAAGACTACGCCATATATTATACAAAACGGACAGTTTAGAAAGTTAATTAAAAATTAAGCTTTGGGAAAATGAACGTTTTTTCTCGCTCCATTTTAGTGACCAAAAGTAGTACCTTTGACTGAAGGAAACAACCCCATTGTTTTGACATAATAGGAAACATATAAGAAGGTTGCGACTTGAAAAATCGACTTCATTTTTTGTGGGACACCCTATGCTCTTTATTTACTTACTGTTTGAAAAGTAGCGAAGTAGCGACTACATTTCAAAAGTAGTTTTTAGTTGCTACATTTAAAAAAAAGTAGTTGTTGTTGTAGTTAACCATATTTCTAACAAAGTAGTTGCAGTTGTAGTTAACTATATTTGTAACAAAGTAGTTGTAGTTGTAGTTCGCTACAAAAAAAAGGGACTTTTTCCAACCACTGGTTTGAGTCGTTAGAAAATTGTTAAAAATGAGAACTAAATGATGATCAAACAACTTATAGAGTACTAATTGGCAAATCAAGTGCATACATAAGTTTAGAGTTAACATTAAACTCTATTTTCAAAGAAAGAGATGAGCTGTAGGATATCTTCTCATATAGAATTTACTTCTCTTGTATTGACAAAATCTTTTAAACCTAAACACGAGTCGCAATATGAAAATTTGAAATTAATCAACGGTTAATTATTTAAAATGCTTTAACTCATGGCGTTGTTTCCTTCAGTCAAAAGTAGTACTTTTTGTCACTGAAATAGATCGAATAAGCAATAATAATAATAATAATAATAATAATAATAATAATAATAATAATAACAACATGAACCCAGAAAATACTTTTACTTTCCCAACAGTTATTTTTCAATTAATCTTTTAAAATGTCCGATTTTTGAAACAAGGCGTGGTCTTGATGACGTCACAAGTGATGCACTTAGCCGCATCTTTCTACCGCGATTACACGTTATGATAATCAGGAAGCGAATTAAAATTGCGCTCTACGCTTGTCTGTGAATGGCAACACAGAATGACATTTCATCATTTGTGATGTCATCGGACAGAAGCATAAACATTGAAAGCGCGCTGATTTAAGTAATTTTTTAAAAATATTACACTTAAACAAATTATTTAAAAAATGGTCAGACCTTATGTTTTTAAGCATGCTCTTTCAGAAAAAAATACTTTTAAAATTTTGGAAACGACCCCATTGACTAAGAGTGATAGTTACGTTTAAAAATTCGATTCTGGTGCATGGGAAAGTACGAAAAGTTAGTTCTGCACGGATATCTTGTTAACATTTCATGCAAGTTGTTTTCTTTGCTTTCTGTTATGCAAATATATTAATCATTTTTACAGTCTTATTAGTAAGTTAATAGCCAAAAAAATAGTATTTCCCTTTTTTGCATTGGTGATTTAATTCTTTGTTAAACTGAAGCAGGTATTTTGTTTATAACTGAATACATTTTACGTATGTTCCAAAGATATTTTTCTTACATTTTCATTTATGTCACTAATGTATTTTCCTTCATTCGTAAATATAATTCAGTATTTTTTAAACAAAATACTTGAAAAAAATTCTACTTTAAAAATGCTAATAAATTGCATCGAGTGTCAAAAAACCACAAAGATTTCTCAAATAAAAAAATATGCAAGAATTATTTTCTGTTTAACTTTATCAGTTGATTTGGTGAACTAAAATGCATCTTTACGGTATTTTAAATTTATTTGACGGTTCAGGAGCATAAAAAATGCAATAAATTTGCGTTTAGCAGCAATTAATAACTAAACTTTTTTTTGAATCCACCTTTACTTTCATGTAAATAAAACTACTTCATTAAATATGGAATTAAGCATTAATGCTGATTTTTTTTGTGATAATATATTTTTCCTTTCTATGGTAACTGATTTTTTTACGAATTTAAGATTTTTTTTTAAGTAATATATTATGGTAAAACAGGGTCATTTAATTTGAGTGTGTGGAAGAAAATTCATTATTATTAAACAACCTTTTTCACTTTTTTTTATAAGGAAAAACATAGATCGAAAAATAAGAAACAGCCCAAATTTATCGAATAGAAATATACTTTTTTGTAATTTTGTGAAATGGTGAGTTAGTAATTAATTGAACTGCAGTTGTGTTATGCAATACTAATGTTTTTATATCGGCTTAAAGATAGAAATTTTGATCATCATTCTGTTTCAACCACCAATGTATTACTATTAAATAGACTCTTGCTGAATCACACTCCGTTATCACGAGTTATGTACAGTGCTGGCCAAATTATTAGACTAAAGAGTTTTTTTTTTGTACTAAAATACTATTTATTTTACTGTTAAAGTACAGTACATGCTGTGCAATGATTATTACGTTATTTTAGCATAATTTAATGTTTGCAGGTGGCAGCACTGTCTGCTTTGTTTATGTTATTTGTTTATCCAGGAATATAACCTCAATCAACGTAAACCTTGTGAACAGTATGCCAAAAAGACTTAAAATGCTTATCAAGAACTAGGGAATGCATACTAAATATTAAATAGTTATTTCACTGTTCGTTAATGTGTCTATAGTTATGTAATCAATAAGAATTTGCTTTTAAAAGTCTTAGTCTAATAATTTGGCCAGCACTCTATATATAAAAAAAAATAGTGAGGAAGGAGGAAAATGAGCGATTTCAAATTTAAAATTCGGTTAGTCATTGTTTCGAGCTCGTTAGTTCAATAGATAATATAAGAGTTACAAAATTAATCGATAATTTAAAATTGGCAAACAATCAATCGGGCTGATAAGAGAAGTTTTACTTTGATATTTGTGAGCTTGAATAAATGGATTACGGCTCTACTCATGCTAAACTTCAAGCCTGAGGCTAAACTTCGTGCTCAAACTCGGGGACACATTTTGCCCTGGCGTCACATACACTCTAGTGCGCGTGCTCATGATATCGTGACAATCTTTGGCACCTATTCATTGAGGCTGAATCTGCATTTCTTCAGAATTAAAAATGCATTTTCAGTGGCTTCATTGATAACCTTTGAACTTCAAGTAATACCTGTTTGAAAAATGAAAACCTTCAAGAGAAAAATTCCAGATCTACACTATGGCATTTTATTCATACTAAAAAAAAAAAAAAAAAAAAAAAAAACAAATGAGTGAGAAAAGTTTTTACAGATCTTTATATTTGAATTTATTTCTGTTTTCACACAGAGGTCTAAAAAATTTCTCTTCTATCCATTCATAATTTATATATGTATTTGTCTCAATTATGAGAAATGATTTCAAAATGTTTCTATTTAGTATTTTTTAAAACTTTTAAATATATTTCAAGGTGGTTTTTTTTTCGACCAATGTTATTTAAATTTGCTTCATTTCTTATAGGAATTAGTATTTAGTTATTATCTCAGTGGTAAACATCCAGAATCCCTCTTTTTTCTTGTAAAATCAACTAAGATGCCTAAAATTATAAATTTTTGAAACATGTTTAATGGATATTTATACTTAACAAATTATAGAAATTAATTCTGAAGAATTACAAAATTGCAAATATGTATTCATACGAAAAATTAACAAATATGAAGGGCGTGAATTCTGCAGGAATTTAAAATTAGTAATTAGATTGAAATGAATAGATATTTCTCTAAAATGAGCAAGTACAAATTATAAATGTGCATGCCAAGACTGGTAAAACTACGAGTTTGTCGTCTTTACACGAATTTATTACGCTCATTTCGACAGAAAACTGCTTATTTAGTTTTCATAAACATCTTAGTACAAATAACTGATTCACTAATAAGCATCACCAAATGTGATGCCTTGTAATTGTATTCGATCTGAGAAATGACAACATTAATTTTCCTTGTTTAACAACTTGGTACTACCTAATTTACAGACATGTACAATGTTTAATATTCCGTGTTCCAATCAAGGATGTGTGCTTTGAGACAATTATTTCCAAGTAATGCAAGATAAATATATAACTTCTTATTGAACAAGCAAGAGCTGTGTCGGAACGAATTTATTCTAATTTACATGCTCAAAGTTCAATGTTTATTTCCGCCTTGGAGGTGCCTTGCAGGAGATAAGGATTCAATATTCGGTATTTCAATATCAACTTCGAGTTTCTCTTATAAAAGCAATGTCCCAGTCACTTCTGCTGCAAAATTAATTAAATGTGTGCCTCTGTAAATATGAATGAATTTGTTTTAGTTTTAATGGTACACTGGGAAATGTTGAACTGCTAGATAACTGCAACTTCATTAGTTGAAATATATTTATTGGTGAAATGCATTTTCTCAACTTGTTTTTTAACGGTATATATTTTTAATGTATTTGAAATGCAGTGTTGCCATAACCCAAGGCAAAATCTTGCTTTAATTCTTCCTTCTTTTATTTATACTGAACTAAGCAAATGCACCAATAACGCAGCATTAATAACGTTTCCCTGATTTCAAATTTAATAGATAAAGTGTATATTCATCATATCTAATCAAAAATATTTAAATGATAGCCTTTAAAAACAATTTTTATGGGTATTTTAAACTTTTTATTTAGCATATAGTTTTATTATATAGTATAGTCCTCTTAGTTCTTTAACTTGTGTATTATTTTGTGAATAATTTCGAAATAATAGTTCTCTTAACCTCTTTCATAAAGTTAATAGCAGAAAGGAAGTAATTTTTTGTCAAGTACTTATCACCAATTCATGCAATGGTACCAAACGTAACAACATATGGAGAGAGTTAAGTAACCTCGAATTTCGAGTTAAGCAAAATCGCATAGTAAATGAAATACTTATTAACTATTACTAAATTATATATTGTTCTTCAGATTTTAACTCCCTATTCTATTCGGAGAAGGAAAGCATTGCATTCTCAAAAGTTTTTGATTTCCGTTTTTTATTTGAAATTAAGGTAGGTTTTGGCTTTTTCGGTTTATATGTGTGAAGACAAGTGAACCCCAATTGAGAAAATTTTCAGTTATGGTTAGGCAAAGTTAGGGATTATAGTTTAAAAAATATGATGTGGACACAACACTACGTCTTTTTACATCTATTAAATAATTCATGCTCTTCGAAAAACAAGGAAACACTTTAAATATTTTCTCCCCTAGTCTGTAGCTAACTGATGCGCAAAAAGCATTTTATATAGACTAATTTTCCTAGCATCAACAATTTTAACTTGTTTCAACGGATTACTCTCTAAATATTGCCAATTGCGACAAATTGAAACCAGATTCCAAAAAAAAAAAAAAAATTGTCAAATTTATCGTCAAGTTGGTAATTTATCGCCAAGTTGGCGTCAAAATTTGACAACCAAAAGCTTAGCGATATATCGCCAAGTGTTCGCCAAATTATAACATCACTTGAGTTTGCATTGAAATTAACACTGATTTCCCCCCAAAAGGTGTACAATACTCCTTTTGGAACAACTAAATGCAGCCAAAAGAGGAGGTTTGCAGCTAGACTTCCACTGAGAGTCTACATACCCAATTTAAACACTCTGTTGCATACAGTTTTTGAGTTATGCGAGATACGTACGTACATACATACGTACATATGTATAAACAGACGTCACGAGAAAAATCGTAGCAATTAACTCGGGAATCGTCAAAATGGATATTTCGGGTGCCTATTAAACTCTTAGGTACAAATCCACTAGCGGTCGGCCCGAAAAAACAACTCAACATTCATACGGGGATGTGCAGAATGGAATTTTAGGCCGATAGTTGAGAGAACTATTTTTCACGAAATTAATACTTCCTTTACAATGTAAAAGGAAGTAAAACGCGGTTACATAAATCATTGTTTCGAGCATTGTCAGAGTATGGCATTGTTATAATTTATTCAATGATTTCAAAACTAAATTGATTTTATTAAAAGTTTTTCGAAATATACATTGTAGCCCAAAATCAAAAATGAAATATTAAAATCATTTGAAAACTCAGAAATATAGATGCGTTTTGAGATCAGAAGTATGCGTCTTGTTTCTTGAAAAGACGAATTTATAGTTACGTTTAGCGGTGACAACTTTACTGTTTTGAAATTTTCTCTGTATATTTTGAAATGATTTCTGGCAGGACACAACGCCCTATTGCCATTTCGAAGTGCATTAGTCTTTTTTAAAGCATCTAAATGTGATTTTAAATGTCCAGAAGGTATTTCAAGTGTGTTTTCAAGTAGAGGTATGATAAATAGCGGGGCAAAGTGAAATGGTGAAATATTTACTCTGCTTTCAGCGCCACCTACCTGATAAGACTTTAACTATGTAGTATTTCATGCATTATTTTTCAGTCGGGAAAAAGTTACTTCTAAAAATAAAAAAATATATAAAAATGCAGAAAAGTTTGAAAAATTGATACTTATTTTGTCAAAAAGTATTTTTGCAATTATCTATATAAATAAAACAAAGAATATGTTTGTATAGTGAGTATATATGGATGTTCCCTATACAAATCCAGAGTTTACGTCGAATCTCGACCAAATTTGGCAGAGAGGTACTTGGGCACCCGAGAAGAAACGTAGTGGGGTTTTCAAACGCCAAAAAAGAACCGAACCGTTCGAATTTTAATTTTCGAACCCGAAAATAACACAAAATTGCTCTTTCTACCCGAAATAATTATCCGATTTCTTTGAGTCAGGTCCCGTTCGAAAGCCCGCGAAAAACACCCATAGAGTTCTTTCATTTCCTTCGAATTTCAAAAAAAAAAAAAAAAAAGGGGGGGAGCTGTAAAATCGCCAAGAAAAAATTAAAAAGCACTGCTAAGCCTAATGGAACAGAAATTTCTAATCGGAAAATTATCGTATGCGCGATCTTAGTTTAAATTAGCGTTCAGATGGTTGCCACTTTTTTTTCCCTGGATGTGACTAAATAAATTTCTGTTTTATGTTTTGAGGTAAAAATTCCCCCTTTTGACTATGATTTGGCAATTTATCACCTCTTTTTTTTAGGATTTTAATTGTATTTTGGAAGTTTTAGTAGTTTTTTTTTTTTTTTGAACTTTTGTAGTATTTTTTTTCTAATTGAAGGCTGATTGTTGAACATGCGCCACTTGACAAAACTTTTATTTTCGAGGTACACCGTGCAAAGCCTGGCAATGCAGTTAATTAGTAAATAAGTTAGTAATAAAGTTCTTGTTATTAATATTTTAAGTACTAATATTCGGTACAGTATTTACATATTTATTTGTATTTTAAATGCCTTATACAATTAGTCAACTTCATGTGGAGCAATTGAAACTTCTCACTTTTTTATTTATTCAAGTCTTTGTCAAATCACTTATATATTAGTTAATTAGTTTATTTTCATTCCCTCACTTAAAAATTCTTTTATTTATTTATTCATTTACTTATTTTCTTATTCATTCATTATTTTATTTGCTCATTGATTTTTTTTCTCATTAATAAAATACGGTTCATTTATTTATTTATCCGTTTATTGTTTTGTTTTCTTTTCATTTATTCATTCATTTTTTGTTCACTCATAAAGTTTATAAAAACAAATTCAATACTCAAGTAGAAAATATTTCACTAGAAAAATATTTTATCTTTCACTCTGCTCCATGAAAAAACAAAAAGAAAAAAATTTACACCTGAATTTACTGATAAAATTTTAAAAAACAATGTTTCAATTCAAGCTATGTTATAAAATATATTGTTATTTATTTAAGTACGGTAATTGTAAAAGGAAATTTCCCTGTTGTGCAGTTTGAAAAGAAAAGTTATCTTAACTATTTCACTTTGCCCACATTCCCCTACTATTTAATGCAGGGTGGTATTTTAAATATAAATATATTTTCGTGCTCTTGTGATACACCTAAGAAGAAAATAAGAATATCTCATCCGTTTCGGTGCAAAAGATGTTAAAAGTAGCTCTGAGAGATTCGGCTAAACAGCATGATTAAGAAAACCCTGTAATTTAAACCTGACCTCTTTTTGAACTTTGTACGCGTTTTATTATAAAAACTTTAAAAAATCCTTTTTCCTACCTTTGCTTCTCACTGCCTCACGTCTTGTTCTAACGGTGGGAGTTTTTTCTCTTTTAAAAGTATGTATGAAATACTTAAACCTCGTTTGTAAGGAGATTATTTTTAATAACGCAGTATGAATGATGATGACAATTTACAAAACAGTACCGACAGTGATTAAAACGTTTCTTATTTAATTTTTGTTATAAAGCAAAAGTTGTTTAAATTCCTCTTAAGATTAAACGAACTAACATTTCATTAGAAACATCGAACAACTTTTTGGTCAAAACTTCCTTTCAGTGGTGTTTTCATACTCTCAAACATTTTGAGACATTTAGCGCATACCCTCAAGCTTCAAAAACATGTCATATTATGACATATTATGTAAATGAACACGTACACATATTGTGCGTAATGGATTACTGGGAGTATACCCTCAGAAAAAATGATGGGAACATCACTGCTTCCTTTTATACAACAACTAGTGGTACCCACACGGCTTTGCCTGTTGTAGAAAATTAAAAGGTCATTTGGTTCGGCTGTACATTTACAAATAATGGATGACGAACTTCTCGCCAATATGCTATGTTTATTTGCTCGTCCTCGTTATGGGAATTTGCTCGTCTACCTTATGGTAATATGCTCGTCCACGTTATGATAATTTACTCGTATACGTTATGGTGATTCTCAAGGTGCAGATGAACTAAATCCACCTATAGTGGTAAAAATAAAATCATAGAAAAAAAAATAAAATTAAATTTTCGAAAAATCGTTTCGAGAAGTTCACCACTATGCTACGAACTAATTTTGTGCCCTATTTCATGAAAATCGGCAGAACAGTCTAGGCGTAACAGACATCCAGACATAGATCCAAACTTTCAGCTTCATTATTAGTAAAGATTATTCAAACTCAGGTATTCCAACCATTGTTCGCAAATATTCTCAAGAGAGCATTCAAAATGCAAAGGAAATGACTATTCATTGTATGTCACTGAACCTGAAGAAATTGGAAGGCTTCAAACATCGGTCTCATTACATACCTACCGCATTGTCTGGTCACTAATACACACGGAGAAAGGAAACTCTCGGTAACCAACCCCCTCATTAAAGCCCCTCGCAGTCCGGCCTCTCAAGGACTTGATCCTTCTTCTCCACTGTCTTTACACCAAGTCATTCTTCATTAGGTAATTGCTCTATGGCAGTTCAAATCAGCAAGGAGGGAGATCCTTTCGCCTTGGCGAAATCTGTTCGCGTATCACGAATCTTGCAAAAGCTCATTAATATAGTGGACAGGAGAAATGTATGAATGGAATAACGAGACTTTCGCTTAAAGACGATTTGGCCTTTGTAACCCCGGAATTGAGGCTCGTTAAGGTGAAAGTACTTTAGATTACGTCGTTTTGGGATTTTATAAATTTAGATAGGATTTTGTGTTTGGAAAAAGAGAAATGCTGGGTAGTGTTTAAAAATACAGGCGTCCTTCGTATAACACGGTACTTGTTCAGCACGGTTTCGATACCTCACACAGTACCATATTTGCGATTTTTACAACACGGTTTCGATATTAAACAGTACGAAATTTAAATTTAATACTTCATGGTTTTGATACAACACGAATGTTATACTTTAAAAAGATAGAATTTAATTTTTGCTTAATACTTTCTGTTAATGTTTGTTAACTCTAATAAATTTTTACTTTGTTTTTAAGAAACTTAATTTCGATACAACGCGGTACACATCCCTTGATTTACATTAATTCTAAGTTTCGTATAACACGGTTTCGATACAACATGATACATATCAACATGATATTTACTATGTACATGATTAATTAATGTAAAACAAGGGTTAAAAATGTATTTTTAAAAAAAGTCTCATACAACACGGTTTCGATACTACACGGAACGAATTAACCGTGTTAAACGTGGGACGTCTGTATAATGCATTATCGCTGCATTTGTCGCAGACAGGGATATTTTAAAGGTACTCCTCTTGGCGTGAAAATACTCCTTGACACTTTTTATTGGCGTTAAATTCACTTTGGAGGCTTAAAATAGATGAAAACAGTTAAGACCATATGCCATTAAAAGCCTAAATCTAAAATAGGAAATTGGAGGGATGAAGAGTTGCATTCTAATTTGATTTTTATCACTTAAAACATTAGAGAAATTGTATTTAAAAGAAAATACTCACATTAATTTTGTTTCACGCTTTAAACTATTTTTTTGTCATTTTCTACGACGCTAAATATTAATTAAAAATATAAAGCATAAAAATACTCCTGCGACATAAATTTTGAAGTGAATTTCCAGTTTTTCATGAATGAAATAAGCTTGTAAAGGCGTTTGAAATGTCTCAAGTTGTAGGCGTGGGTTTCAAATTACATTGTTTCAACGCTACGCCGTGTTTTCAGTCAATTTCAATCAATGGGTATGAAACAGTTTTAAATTCAAGTTTATTTGTCAAAAAAATGTATAAAAAGGTTCTGAAAGTTAGAATTAATATTTGTTTCAGTTTCATGTAATGAAAGACACGTTGTTATTCTTCTGACGTAGTAACGCGTAAGAATTGAAAAATATATTACGGGGAAATTATTTTTTCAAATTTGAAAAAAAGCAATAATCCCGAAAATGTAAAATTTATAAAATAATCAAGTAAATTAATAACACTGCGGGACAAAAAAAACCCTTCAAAATGTTTCGGAATCCATTCTTGCTGATTCAGGGGGTAAAACGATCCCTTGAGTTAAAACAAAACAACTGTTAAGCCCCCATCACGTCCTACTTTTTGAAATGGTGCCCCCCCCCCCTCATTGTTTTCAGGTTTCGGCAGTTTCATAACCATTATTTTAATTTAGAGAGGAAGTTAGTCAAATATTAACCATTTACAATCTACTGAGGATCAATAGATTAGCCAAGTTTCAAAGCATTACTATTTGTAGCAGGTTGAGGACTTACGGGGATTTTTCAGATGATCAAAAACGAACCTTTTTTTTGTAGGGGCGTTGTTATTATTTGTTTGCGTTGCAGTTTTTTCACTTATTTCTCTGTGTAAAACCAGGGTATCGAACTCACATTTATGAGCTTCATGTTCAAAAAAAAAAAAAAAAAAAATCTTGGGTACACATGTTGCATACGAGTCACGCCGCGGATGTCGAGTGAAGAAACCATCCGTCTTATTTAGATGTATTCAAGTTTTCTTCATAATTATGATTAAAAGTGAAATTAAGTACGCTTATCATATAGCATTAATATCTATTTAAACTTCAGGGCATGCACCGCCCAATTGATTATTACTGTATTAAGATTGGATAAACAACAAGAGCTGTCCGTCCCCAGAAATATAAATATACATTAATGATAAAACATATTTATAAGCATACTTAATTTCACTTTTAAACTTAGTTATATCTTTAAATGTAAATTGAATAATAGTAAATAAGTAAATTTATACGATACTTTACAGAAGTACTGTGAAGCGAACCGGAAGCAACCTGCAGTGTTTTCAAAATTAAAAAAAAGAAAAAAAAACGTGAAAAATTTTTTGGACATTAGGTTTACTGGACTGAATTAGATACTCTGGTTTTAAACCGTCAAATAGGTGAAAACATTGTGAAAAAACCCCTGGAAAAAATTCGTTTTTCATGATTCTGAAAATTATTCGGAGGAAAATGCCCCCATGGGTAAGGGCGCCCATATGGGGGGGGGGCAAGGGGGGCTCGATCCCCCCCTTAGAAATTAGAATTTCCTTGCTTTTAGTACTTTTTTCTTTGCAAAAATATAAAATTATTTCTTCTCCAGTCAATAATGAATAAGTAATTAAAAATGTCAAATTTTAATGACTCTAATCTGTCCTGAAATCTGCCTCCATGGGGAAAATATCCTGCTAAACCATGGTTAAAATATCTGAGCCCCCCCTTACAATTTTGCATATGGGCGCCCATGCCCATGGGTCTCCAAACTTTCAAGAAATATGAATGCTTTTGAACTTTGCACCTCTATAGATCCCGAAAAGAATGTTAATAATTAATATGAAGTTTTTTTACCTACCAAAATAAAAATAATGCCAATAAAATGGTCGAAAAGTGAAAAATCTGGGGAGCTCCAATTCATAATAGTGGGACAGGTTGAGAGAAAACAATGGTTATATTTGGATTCAGGGATCATTTTACGTAAGAATCAGCATAAACCTGAAGCATTTCGAAAAGTTTTTTTTTATGGTGCGCAGTATTTAAGAAAGACTGAAGCGACTAGTTATAAAGACAAAAAATAAATAAATAAATAAATAAAAAAAAATAAAATTAAAGGTTTATTATGTCGTTTTTATAAAGCTCAATATGATTTCATTAAATATGTAACACTGTTCTAAAGTCTAAAAAAACGTCTGAAATCTGAAATATAGAATTCTTAAATCTGCTTGAAGATTTAAAAAAAAAAAAAAAAATCATACAGATTTAGAGCATTAGAGTCACAGCTCACATTTTTTAAAAAATAATCACCTGAAATGTTTTTGCAATAGTTGACAATGTGTAGATAAAATATGGAAAATAATAGATTTTAATACAAAACTTTGAATACTGACTGTCTGGAATATTAAAACATACCAAATTAAAATAAATATGGAAAGGCCAGTCTTTGATTTAGGACGCAGTGTGTATGAAAGCAACGGCCTGTGATTAACATGTTGAGAATTTAATCAAATATTCAGATGGAAGTTCTCACGAAATATTCGTCAAATAAGATAAATTGAATTCTACGAAATTTAGTTGAAGGAATTAAATTTCTAGTTTTCAACTGCATAAGGAATCGGAAGAGCAGAAAATGATCTATTTTCTGTTTGTCTGTTTTCAATTTGCAGTATAATTTTTCAAATTCAGAAATTTTAACTGAATATTTTTTCTAGATATCAATTTAGAATATTTTATTTACGCTAATGTAAAAATTGTCAGAGGAATGAAGTTCTTGTCAAAAGGTTCGGTAAAAGGCACGGTTAACTCATTCCGATTAGAAAATTGTAATCGTTGATTTCGTTTTCTTCTTTTTCGTTTTCTTTTCTTTTCTTTTTTTTTTTTGGTTTTCCTACACCGTTTGTAACTGTTACTTTATTTACTTACTTTTTAGCTCCTTCTTCTATTTTGCACTTTTTTTATTTTGTATTACATATTGCAAGGGCCTGTGTTGCTGAGATTATAATTAAAAAAATATACTCTTAGCAAAAGTTACCTTTCATGATTCAGCAGCGCTATTTCGTGCTAATTCGGAACTCCAGCGCTCGAATACGCTACCTTGCGGTGATTTATAAAACTGCGAATGCAACTGAAACATTGCCACGTTGCGCTCCACGTGAATCTGTTGACGTAAACGCGGTCAGTTTGTTCTGAGTAACGCATTCAACATGTCTAAGAACGCCTTCAAAAACAGACATTAATTCGTCCCTTAGTAGTATTCTCGAGCTTCTCAAAATAATGTTAGTTTTCCTTATTGCTTTCAAAAAAGTATTAAATGGTGGAAGCGTAAACAAGAAAACTCTGGATTAAAAAAATTGGATAACGTTATACCAGGTAAAATTTTTTATTGTTTTGTATGAATTTGTAAGAATATGAGTTTTTTTTAATCTTAAATTAATTTAACTAATCATATTTTACAGCAGCATTTAGTTGGAAATAGTGCAAAATATTTTCTTGAATTTATTATCGTAGAACAAAATGAAAAATGTTTAACCGAGAAAGAATTTACTTTATTCCTTTTATTCTCAGCTGAAAGGTTTCGCCAAATTTGTTTAGGGTTATAGTTTTGGAATTGTGCGAGCAAAGTAGCCTTGGCGAAATTTCGCGTTTTTAGTTAAACCATTTTTAATTTTTATCATGAGTGGAATAAAATGATAGTAAGATTACAGAATTCGATAAGTAAAAAGAAATAATGGTCAATAAACAGAAAAGAAAACTACCACTATATATAAACTGTGAGTACACATTTTATTTATTTTGTTCTGAGTGAATTTGAATAAATATCAGTTTTTCAATTCGATGAAGAAAAAAAAACGAACTTAACAACATTGACTGGACACTTTTCCTTAACCTAATTCCACATAAATGATTTAAATAACCTTTGTTACTACAGTATCCTTCTGAAATAGAAAGTATGCAAAAAAAATTTCTTAAAAATATTTATCGCAGAACAGATTGAAAAATCCAGAAAGAACGTTAAGAATTTGAACAATAAAAAATAAAAGTTCGCCAAAAATCTGTTTATAAGGTTATGGTTTTAAAATTGTGTGAAAGAATAATGTATCTTGACAAGATTTCGCATACTAGGTAAATCATTTCCATGACGAATGAATTAAATGCATGATTTCTTTAGATATCCAATCATATAGTCATAGAAATGAATTATCTAGTGTTAAACGTTACTCTTGACAGTCTGCCACGTATGTGCACTATGTGACAAAAATGTCAACAAATGCCGGAAATGTCACGAAACTGAACTTAATATGTACTAATGTATAGAAAAAACGGTACAAAATGAAAATGCCGTTCGAAGCGAACCAAAAATTTCCGAATTCAACATCGTGAAAATGGCTGCTTCAGAACAACTTACTGTGTGTTCTGCATTAATTGTTTACTTTCGTAATACTTTTTGGTTTCTAATCTCTTTCTATATGGGTCAGAATAACCAAAAGACTTTGAAAAATCTTTTCAAATGAATAAAGCGAAAAAATCATACATAACAACAAAAATCACAACACTTTTAGCATTTTCTTCGTTACCACATGCGTTTGTTTTAGTTTTTAATTCCGCCATTAGACAGTGACTGCAGTGCCCCCTATAGTTCGTTGGAGTTGCGAATTAAATCCTACATTGAATTACAAAAGATTTAATTCATAGAAAAAAGGTTGGTGATGTATGAAAATAGTTTTGGCATAGATTGACATTTATTTTAGTTTTGAGGAAAATTTAACGCGCTTTAAAGATATAGTTTTGATACTATACTTACAATCTTACATTTTCTGAAACCACTTAATACAAAAATATATCTAAGAGGTAAGTGCGTTAAAAGTCATTGTAACGTTCATGCTTTAATATCTCGTTCATTTATAATTCAAATAGCGTCAACATTTCGTGTTCACTATTTGACGTATGAAAAAGAAGAAAAAACAATTTCAAGTCAAAGTTTCAGTTACAGTTTTTTTTTCTAGTTTTATACAAATACGGATTGGGATTTAATACGAACATAAGTTCCCATTAAGCTCAATTATGAAAAAGGAAAAAAAAAGTCCAAAAGTTCTATCAAACTAATCAAGTTGAAAGTTCTTATTGTCTATTAAAAAAATATCAAATCACATATGTGGTAAAAATCTAAAACAATATACTAAACTGCATATTTACGTTAGTAAAAATTAGAAAGATCAATCGTTCCATTTAAGACACTGATTAACCGCTATTTTCCGTTTGAATCAGAAAATAAAAGGTTTAAGAAATGAAAGAAAAGATACTTTAAATATTTCAATATGATTAACAATTTTTCAAAATTGCCTGAATTAGTATACGTTTTAATTTTTGGTGGTATATTTTCTTTACTGGATTAGATTACATTTGCTACTATATAGTTAAAAAATTACCATATAGGTGGCGCTGAAAGCAGAGTAAATATTTCACCATTTCACTTTGTAACGCTATTTTTCTTTGCCCCACATTCCCATTGAAATGTATTGAAATGAAAGTCCTTAAATATCTCTCAAAAAGAGAATGTACTTGTCCTACTTAAAAAAAAATGTTCATATCTAAAGATCAAAGACACAAGAAGGCTAAACATTATTGCCTCCTATCGAAAAAATAAACCTATTTCGACGCCAAACTATTTCCTTGTAATAGCTGGGGAGCTAACCGATGGAAAACCGCAAATTATGATAAGAAGATGCCTTTTGGTAGGAATGTTGTTTATGACTATAAAATGAAATTTAGACATAGAGGCACTTTCAAAAACAGTGTGAATCCAAGATGGCGGCGTTTTTCAAAATGGCTGCCCATCTAAAAGTTTTTTAATAGATGTCTACAAAAGAGGTTTTTATATAAAATAATAGATTTTTCAGATCACAGATTTCGTTGTGTATGTTGAAAATAAGCTAAATGTTCATTTTGGTGCTTTTTTTTGAGCAATCATGATTGCTAATTTTTTCATTTGACCGTTCTTGATGTCTGGTTCCTTTTTCAACCCTCACCATCCTCTACAGGCGCCGCTCCCCCGGTCGAAAAAGATGTATTTTCCATCTCTGACCGCCCGAACATACGGGATCAACAGGATTTCCATATTAAAACCAGTTACCCAAGCAACAAATGAATACCTTTGCTTGAAAATTAAATGAATCGATTAACCAACATTTTGATGCCCAAAAATTGCAAATTACTGCATACACGTTTTTCTGTATTACAAGGAATACATTTTTCAATGCAATGAACTTACTTTCATTAAAAGCTCACACTTCTTTGCATTGAAAAAGGTATTCTTTATAACTCCGAAACACTTTTCTGCAGTAATTTGCAATTTTTGTGTATCAAAACGTTGGTTAATTGATTCATTTAAGTTAGCCAATATTGAAACATTACCCTCTGTTCAGCTTGTTAGCCACTATGGCTGAAACTCAAGCTCGGAATCTGACTCTTCAAAGACAATTAAAAGCAAATGCTACCGAGTATGTACTTCAGTATGTGTACAAACAAATGAAATTTTATAGTTAAATTAAAATAATTTAAAAAATTCATTTTTTTGGATTTTGGTGTTTTTTTAGTGTCTAAAAACCGGCTGAGAACTAAAATTAAATCCCACTTATGGTCTTATATCGGTTTTGACTCATTTTAAAACCCCAAAAACAAAATTTTGACCTGAAAAACGATAAATCGATATAAAAACCTGTTTTGTATAACATACATTTAAAAAACGCTACTATGGTATCCATTTTGGAAAAAAAAACGTCGCCATCTTGGATAAAAACGATTTCTGAAAGTGCCTATGGATCTTAATTTCATTTTATAGTCATAAACAACATTCCTACCAAGTGGCGTCTTTCTTATCACAATTTGCTGTTTTAAATTGCTTTTTGTCATTTAGTTCCCCAGCTATAAGCCTGATAAGTAATAGAGGTTTTTTAATTTATCAAAAAAAGAAATACGTTAAAATACTTTCAAAAGTAGTGAAGCTTTTAATGTAATAGTTTTTCAAACTACTTTTATTGTAAATTAGTTTTACAGAACATCAATGTATAAGTTACGAAAAACTTTGCAATTTATGTTTAAATATAGTTTCTTATATAGGGGACACACGTTGAATTTATATCATTACCATACTTAACTAAAATATTTTGAAGTCTTTAATTTTCTATTTTCGAGTAAGAAAAATAAAACTACTAATTTTAGGAGATTTTGTGCTCATAACAATAACTAAATGCATTGGTAAACAGTTTTGCGAACCCGTTGAACTAGTAAGAAACTCAATTCTTCTTATTTTAAGAGATGGTCTTAAAATAAGAAGACTTTAAATTTTTCTTTCTAATTATCTTTGCATTCGAACACACAAATTTCTCGTTCAAAGCAGTTTTTATTAAACTTGACTGAATTTTTCCTCAGTAATAAAATGAATAAGAGACACTGGTAGCCACTTCTTTCATCAATAAAGTTACTTTTTTATATTGAATGTGACCTTTTCAAGTACAAATTTTATTTCTACTTCCTTTTTCTCCCAACTAGAAATTAATTGCCATCTAATTTTACGATAAAGTTGTTAAACAGGAATGTCTTTTTAAAAATCATCTTTCCTGTTTAAACCATGTCGCTAATAAACCTAATTTCTTCTTGGTCAAATGAGCAATTTTTTGAAAGGGCTTTTTTCTTTTCTGAAACCTGAAAGGGAAACTTTTGCTTTTAGCATTTCGTCCAACGAAATAAAACTCATAAAGACCAAAATTAAACAGTTTAAAGTAACCGAACGGAATTTAAGTACTTTGAAGATTTTATTCAATTTATTTTCAAGACTTTAAAAATGATAAAAGTATAAGCAATTCCTTTTATTTTAAAAGCGAAAACAAACTCACAATTAAGTAAACGTAATTAGTAAACGTTTCCAAAAAAAGAGAAGTTTTAAAATAAATTATAATGTCTATTTTCAAAAATAAGCACTAATTAAGATTGAAATTATCTTGCATAAACGGTGACTTACATATAAGAGGTGAGGTTATTAAATAACGAGACTAATGCTGTAAAATCTTTCATTTCAAATGTATACATATTTAGTTTTTATAAACTCCAATATACACCCTTCCTCTACCCTAACAACGCTCCATGTGGATTTTCCATTGTTTGAAACTGAGCTGGAAGTCTTGTTCTGTGAGCACCTGTACGACGCGTGCCGCTTTTTCTTTCACAGCTTCAACGGACTGGAACCTAGTTCCTTTTAATGCAGATTTGACCTTGGGAAATAGATACAAGTCACATGGTGCCAGGTCAGGCGAATGTGGCAGATGGTGTAAAACTGAGGTGTTGTATTTGGTTAGAAACGCCTTGACGGACAACGCAGAATGTGCCGGGTCATTGTCTTGATGAAGAACCCACGACTTGTCCTTCCACAATTCGTTTTTTTTTTCATTGCTCCTTCACGGAGTCGAGCAAGCACCTCACGGTAGTAATGTTGATAAATTCGATATTAGGATTCGATATTTTCGTCCGTTTTAGACGTGTATGGGCGATCCAGGCAGTCATCATCTGCAACGTCTTCTTGGCCATCTTGGGAAATGTCTGAACCACTCAAAAACTCATGCATGTGATAATCATTCATGGCAATTAACTTCTTTTAATAAACGATAAGTTTCAGTAGCGGTTTTTACTAAGTTTCATGCGAAATTTCACGAGAATTCGTTGCTTTACTATTACACTTATCATATTTCCCGGCAAAACGAAACAAACACCTCTTACATAAACGATGGTTACGGCCAGACTGATTTCTCGACAAATAAGAGAGAGGTTGCAATCAAAAGAGAAGGATTTACACTGCAAGCTGCTGGTCATTCGGATTTGGCATCAGTCTCGTTATATAATAGCCACACCTCGTATGATATATTTTGTTATGTTCAGTTTTTCAGATACATTAATATAAACTATTTTAATGTTTCTAAAATCTTTATGCATTTAGCATTGCATGTATTTGCCGTTGTATGCATTTACCCTAGAATGCATTCGGTATTGCTCAAGGTTTTGAATACTCATATGAAGAAATAAATCCATCTGCAATGGTAAATATTCAGTACAATAATTTAAACTAAACATGCTTATTTACAATAATTATTTATGTATGCTATTAAATTGAGGACATAACCATGGATAGAAAATAGAGCAACTTCTAATATTAAAAGACTGGAGCAGCAAAGGTTGAAAGTTGCGATTTAGCTGCAAACTGCCGTACATTTTAGTCACCTAGTATTTAGTGTAGTAGTTTATACTATAAAAAGCAGATTTACAATGAGGAAAATCCATGAGTTGATTTGCACTTTTTTTTTTTTTTTGCACCAGTAAAAAATCCTGTAACATAAAAAAAAATCTGAAATAAAATGTTTCATGCTGTAGTATTTCAATGAAAACTATACGACTCGTATACTGCGACAAACCAAAAAATCGCAATCTTAATGTAGATCGTTTGCGTGTTGAAAATCGTTCAGTTGTCCTATGCAATAAATCAAATCGAAACATTTTAAGAACAGCATGAAATTTAAAACAAATCGTCAGTTTAAACTAATTTTATGTACTAAATGGTTCTACAAAATATCTTACACACTACTATCTGTTTGTAATGAAAAAAATGTAATTACTAATTATTTAATGAAAAATAAGAAAAACGAACTAACAGCTTAGATTATAATATCCATAACTACTTTCCAATAAAGGTTCATAAAAGAAACACGAATATTTGTATCAAAGGCGTCTAATTTTGGCTTGAATGCCAAGAATCTTAATTAAAATATGTATTGTTAAAATACCTTTTCATTGATGAAAATTCCTAAATGAATACTCTATGAATATTTGATTAGATAATATTATTCATTTTTATCAGAGCTCAATTTACTTAATATACGCTTAGATTAATCCTTAATAAAATCATCATTTAAATTACAATGTCCTCGCTTCGAAAATTTTTACAGTCGGGATTATACTTGAAAATGATTAAACTGTATGTACCGAATGTTATTTTTAGGCAGCATTCTCTTATTAAAGTTACACGCATCAATATATATATATATATTTAAAGAATCGGTAAAATCACTTTGTCTGTTGGAATCGATTTTTGGGATTATATGATGTTTAATCACAAAAATTTGAAAGCGAATATTTTTTTCTATACGTGTATAATTTGATAATATTTTACTACATATCAGATTGTCTTATTTTCCTTCAATAAAAATGGAAATCACTGCAAATTAAAAAAAAATGCAAAAAGATACATCTAAGAAACGTTAAGCACAGAAGCAGATTAGTATAAATAGTCTTTTGAGTGTACGAAAAATGTAAAATATTATAATATGACTGATTCCCCCCCCTTTTTTTAGGAGTTTATTAACTATTAAAGACAGAACTAGAAACTTGGAGTATTTGTATTTATTTTTCGTTTTGAGAAAAATGATACTTGCATCCTAAAATTTTAATACGCGAGGAAGATTATGAACACTATAATAAAAGTTGTTCATTGTACTATATTGTAATTTCTAATTCAAATTAAAGTGAATCATTCTTTATTCATCAAAGATTTTCTTAATTTAATATAATCTGTGATTTTCATAGAGAAAAATAAAACTGTAGAAATGAAGCAGTGAGAAGCAAAGGGATGTAAGTGGACATTTTCAAGTTTTGAGTAAAATGCGTTTAAGGATAACATCCTAGGTGGACTTTTATTGAATTTTTTTTCTAAATAATGCTGTATAGCAGCAACTACCAGGACTACTAGTAATATATCTTGCCCGAAGACAGAAAAGAGGTTCACCTACCCTGTGTACTGGTTATCTCCAAATTTTTAATTTTGCCACTTACATCCCTTTGTTTCTCACTGCCTTATATGTATTTGAATGTAGGGGAAAGGAGGACGGATACACGGGAGCCCCACGCTACACGTGCTTTAGACACATACTTTTTTGCATCTCCTTTTCACATAGAACGATACTTCTGATTGAATTTAATGCAAATGATGTCAAACAAGTAAAGAAGGACATTTTTTTTTTCAAATTATGAGCTAGAAACAGATATTCAAAAATAGTCTTAGGGGGAAATATTCAGAGCAATATTAGAAGTTCCTGCATCTTTGGTTCTACGACACCATAAATTTCAGGAATTGTTTCAAGCATTCAGTGACTGATTAATTAAGTTATTAATAACGTTATTAAATGAAACAAGCAAATCATGCCGTTCTTATTTTTTAGATTTTAAATGTTAATAAGAGCTTTAATATGGAATACAGAAGCAAGAACTTGGTTATATGAAAAATGGAATTACTGAGTATAGTGCAAAGCTTCGTTTTACAAAGTTATACTTCGGAAGAACTTAGTGTACATGAGTTTTTACGTTGAGTAACCACTATTCAGTGTTAAGTACATTTTCTAACCATGTTTTCTGAAAATGTCGATAACGGTTACTAGTAATATATATTTGTCCGAATTATTTACTGTCTTTTAGATTTTAGCATTTTTATTTATTTATTTATTTAAAATGTATACATTCGCATTAATATATTAATCTACCAAGCATATACCTGACAATTTTTACTAAACCTCTTCTCAAATGCAATTATTTTAAACGGATTTTTGCATAATTTACTAAGATGCAGTCCCAACAGACAAGATCAATTTTCAAAGCAAAGCATTTACCTCTCGTGAAATGCAAATTCATAAGCATTGCTGAAAATTCTTATCCCTTTATCCCCTTTACTCATCAGATAAACTAGCTCTAAATCTCTTAAAGCTCAGAAAATGAATAGAACTTCATCTCCTTGAAATAAGCAAGTAATTTGTATTCATAAACTGACATTCGAGTGTGTCTACTATATCTAATTGTTTCAAACTATCTCCTTCGAGTAATTTAGTCGAAGAATTTGCATTTATGTTATGCAGATTAAACTTATTTTACAGTAAAAGAAATTGTAAAAGTTTGCAGTTTATACTTACATTCAACGTTTCTGTACATTTGAAAACCAATTTTAAGGCGCATTATAATCTAATTAAGGCAACTCAATCGTTTCTAAATCAAAAGAGCAAAATATTTTTAATGATAAACTATGATTAAATGTTTCAAACCAATTGATATTAATGTGTTAATTATTCTTGCTATGTTGTAATAATAGTATATGCACTTATTCATTATTCATACTTGAGGTCTAAAATATAAAGCATGAACTTGATTAGTGTAAAATGAAATGTTTTGTTTCCCATTTTTCAAAAAATGTTTTTTTCTGAAAGAATATGGTTACAGACAAGGGGGGGGGGGTCTTTTCTTTCTTAATTCTGACATTTTTCCTCTCTTAAAATAATAATAATAATCATAAAAGGCGTTCATTCGCCGTTTTTCACTAAAGTTCACATATCGTCCGTCCGTCCCGTTTTTGAACTTGACGGGTGGCCGACGGAGACGAAAGGGTATTAACGTATCAGACCGTACATCAAGGCACGCGATAGTATTCACCCGCTGCAGAAAAATGTTTTATACAAAGCGATATTTATTTTATTTAATGTTTTTTTTTTTTGAAATGCACATTGTTTTTTCTCTTTTGCATTAAAAAAACGGTAGAAATACTATTTATGAAAGAAGTTCTACTTGTAGTTTTCTTACGATGGTTACTTTTAGGATGCAGAAAGAACCTCAACAAACAAGTTTTCACTATTTATTATTGTTATTTTACTTTTTTTTTTTCAGAAAAAGTATTTTATTGCTTAAGTGATAAAGTTCTTAAGTGATAACGTTAAATGATTCTATTTTTTTTTTCTGAATAGATCCTGATACTTACTACAGTGGAACAGAGGCTGGTCTGATTCAAGTGAATAAGTCGCTAGGGTTACCAGAACAATGTTTCGGGACCTAAATACCAAGATTCGCTAAATGAATTTTATTCAACAAGCGAATAATTGCTCGCAGTGAAAAATTACCAAAAGGCGATATCTTGCCAGAAAAGACAACTATGCACTCCGAGATGATTGCCTTCACTTCTGACGACACACTATTAAATATCTTGTTTTAGAAACCTGCCATTAATAAAAATAAAAAAATAAAAATCTTGGAAAAATAAAATATTTTTTTTCTTTTTTCCCTTTGATTTCAATGACTAAAAGTAGCATTTTTGACTGAAGGAAAACCTCCCATTATGTTTATTTAAATGGTTCGCATCGCAAGGTTTGTGATAAGAAAAGAAGATACGTTTTCGGTTATCTGAAGGTTATTTAATATGTCTATTAACAAAATAATCCATCTTACCTTGTTTTAAACCCTTAATTCTGTAAAATACTACGCAATGTTCTGGGGTAGAGCTAGGAAGTAAATGACGTAATGCATTATCTACCCAAATGATAGAACGTTAAATTTGGAAGAAAGAGAAAGCCATTTTTGTTTATATGAGTTTTTTCTATGTATAGATTGTAATTCAATGTATAGATTCACAATATTTTTTCCTTTTTTTTCTACGAAATAAGCCTTACATGTCATATCAAGGACTTTTCTACATTAACTCCATTAACGAAGAACAAAGACGTCCCATTTATATCCAGAAACATACTCAAAATGTAAATTTTATACGCTATAAAACACTAAAAGTTTAATTAAAGTATGAAGCTTTGAATTCAATCACGAAATTAATTCCCATTCTAGATGAAAATTGCCATGGAAACCCTCGCCGAATATTTGATTAAACGTCTCTTCTAGTCAATCCAATATTACGACTGACTGATTTTTATCAAGTACTCGTCCACGTTAGTCAAAATATTATTAAAAGACGAACTTAATTTAATCTCCGTACTTTTGTACAATAATGAAAAACATGTCGAGGTTATGCCCAAAACTGTGCTTAAGCTGCAAAAGAGATGATATTGAGAATTAACGTCTCTGCTTCTCCCTTCTAATTTTAGGACATTTTTAATTTATATAGTGCATCCTTTGTATGCTTGATGTGTGTTTATAATGAGCTTTCTCCTTTTTTTTTACTAAATTTATTTATTTGTTTTTTTAATACAGTTTTTATTTATTTTATTCATTTTATCTTAGATTTTTTTTTTCAATTCTACTTCAGTAAACTTGACTTATATTGCATAATTGCATTTTTTAAATTCCTCATACCTTTAAGACTTGCATCCTTCAATAACGTTAATAATGACAGAACAGTTTTTAAAGAATATCAATTAATTTTATTTATCCGTCTTTTGTGCAAGTCGATTCAAACGCCTTAAATTCAATTGAAAATTAAAATTAATCGTTTCCCTAATTATCTTTTTACTTATTTATTTTGATTTCTTAAAAATTGAAAGATATCTTTTAGGAAATTAAACTTTTAAGTGGATTGATTGTCTCTTAAAAAAGTTTTTCGCCAGATTTTATTAAGTCCACCCATGTAAACAGTAGTAAATACTGTAAAAAAATTTTCATTATTTCGTTTTCTTAATAGATACATTTTCATAATAGATCGTTTTACTGTGAGCTTTCATCCAATTTTTACTTTGATTGAACAAAAAGAAAAAAAAATTCTTTTGAATATCAATTACAGTCAAAAACGACCTGATATGTGCATCACATGACTTCCTTTTACTCCAATTTAATGATAATAGTGCCTCGGAGTAAGCAAAGAAACACTTTAAATATTTTCAACCCAAGTTTGTTGATAACCGAAGCAAAGAAAACGTTTTATTTAGATAAATTTTCCCAAAATTGGCAGCTTTAATGTGATTCAATGGTTAACTGTCTAAATATGGCCAAATTGAAACCAGATTAAAGAGAAAAGCACCAAATGTGCCGCCAAGTTGCTGACAAAACTTGGCCAAAAGCTTTTCGATACATTGTCAAGTGTTTGCCAAATTATTAGGAACTTTGGAACATCCGTAAGCAACCAAAAGGAAAGATGTACAACTGCACCCCACTAGGAGTCTACGTATCAAATTTCAACTTTTTAGGACATACGCACATGCGCACATATACACACATACGCACATACATACGTACATACGGACGTCACGAGAAAACTCGTTGTATTTAACTCGGGGATCGTTAAAATGGATACTTCGGGTATCTATACGTTCTTAGGCATATAGGTGAAGACCGCTTATATTGGACCATTGCTTAAATTTTATTTTGAAAAAAATGTACTGAAAAAGCGTACATTAAAATATATATATATTTTAATGTATATATATATATATATATATATATATATATATATAGGGGAAGGTTGCCGTCAATGAACTACATAACAGTTTTCAATTTTTTTAGCAAGGAAATCCAACTCAAATTTCACGTTAACTATAGGAACAATTTCTCAGTATATTCCTTTTTTTATAATAATTTTCACATTCACGATAAATAAGGAATGAAAGTTAAAAATAAATATTTTTAGCATGTGGTCCATTCATGACAACCGGTTGCTATGGATGGACCATCGAGTTTCCACAAATGACCTTTAGTGTACGCTTCGGACCGTCTTTCATGGTGTAATGCATCTTAATATCAAACTCAACAGGAGCGTAGATCTTTACTATAATTTTTCCAGTATCTGCATTACGCTTGTCGGACGAAATTGAGAAACATAAAGTCCTAACACCCAGTTAACACAGTTAACCGTTGGGAATACATGAGTGGTCTGAGATTCTTATTAGCTAAATCTGGATCACTTGTTGAAATTTTTCTGTGCTCGGGGTATGGAAATTTAAACGAAAAGGTGAAATTTCCGTGCCATATTCAGTCAGCAGAGAGGTTTGTAGAACTTCTGACAGAGACTGGTGGAAAAGTTTGCGCGCGTGCAAACCCAGATAGTTTTATTCAACATTCAGATCAAGATCTTTGATGAAAAAATTTATACTAAGTCGGAATTCAAAAAAAAAAAAAAAAAAAAACCACTCCAACAGAAAAATTACTTATAAATTGATTGGTTGGTTAGGTAGAGTGTGTGTGGGGGAGAGGGGCTCGATTTGCTGCTACCTCCATGTTGTGGGTTCGGAGTCATTTTAACATAATGGAAAAATAATTAAAGCATTAAAACGGATGCTTAATATTCATTGAAAGCGAAAAAAAGGTGTGGCAAGCGTGAAAACAGAGAAATTTTTCATTGTGAATAAGTATCAGATAAAGAACATTTGATACAAATTCAGAATTTAGAGAACTTCAGCATAATGAATCACATCCAAATTGGTTGGCTGATTGAGAAAAGTAGAGAGTGGGACTCGACTTACTGCCACCGCCACGTGTTTAAGCTCGTCATTTAGACGATCAGGAGTGGTTCATTGCTATCCCCCCCCCTCCCACCAGTAAAGCTTTGAAAAATAAATGTATTTTTATATGGGTGGGAGTGGGGTTTACTGCTTTCCGTTGAAACTTCCATTACAAACTCCCTTTGACTCCCCCCCCCCTGGAAAAATGCCGCCTTCACGTCATGAGAGAAATATATGTATAACATTAAAACGGATGTTAAACACTACATTTTTTTAGCTTTATGTCCGCTTAATAATTTTTGAAATAATATAATTTTACTTGAAAATTGTTTATTTTAAGGCTTTTTTCGCGAATATAAATGATCTATAATGTGCCCCCAAGTTTTTTGTATACATTTTGGTAACTACAGAGTGTATTTTCTATACTATTAGAAATGAAGTAAATAACTTTTGAGAAAAAATATACGTCTTTAAAAATTGCCGATTTTTTCTATTTTTACTCAACTCGAGGGCTCTTGCGCGGTTTCAAAAATAGTTCATAAATGTTTTGATTTTTTTTTGTTATTAGAATACCAATGCACAAGTTTTCCGCGTTATTAGAAATTGATAAGAAAAAAAGTGTTTTTCGACCCATCCTATTGTACACTCAAAATATTTCAAAAAACAATTTTTTAACTAATTAGGTAATTGAAAATCAAAAAATGCATACCTATATTCGTTGACTTTATGACTATGACATAAAATTCCTGTTATTAATCAAATAATCAAGTTAAAGAACTCGCGGCGGCCATTTTAAATGTTCAAAAGTGGTGACACTACTAACTGGTTTCGGAATAGCACAAAATTAAATAAGGCAATTTCTATGTTCGAGCTTGATTCATTATTAAACCTTTTTGCTAACTTAATTAATATTTTTCTTTTGTTTTTGATAATTTTACTTCTGTAAGTACATTCTTGGTAAATAATAAGCAGATTTATTCAAGCTGACTATTTGACTACGGTTTTACTTATATTACACAAAACAACTTTTTATTGGCTGCATGTTCTTACAGATGCTCGGCAAGCTTTTAGCTCAAAGTAATTGTAGAAAACTATGCGTCTATATCAATAATATTAATTTTACTGTTTAAACTCTTACTCTGAGGATTGTTTTGTTTTTGCTAATCTAACAAATTCTACAAAAAAAAGAACCTCATTATAATATACTAAAATTCGTACTCTTACATAGTTAAAGCAATATTTGGAAAGTTTTAATACTGCACTTTAAGTTACAGTAGTAAAAATAAAACATTGGGGAAGAGAACCTTAATGACCTTCTCATTAAATCTTTATATAATCTTTCTTTTGCAAAATAATTTACTTTTTTCATGTTCAAAATAGCTTAGCTTAAGGAAAAGAAGAAATTTTTCAGAACATATATGACTTAACGTTTAACATTCACAAAGCGAATTAGTACAGCAGTTTAAAAAATGTTAAAAAGCAAAAAAAAGTAACAGTTGAAACGACTACCGTAATGAAGAAAACTTTAACAAAACTCAAATACAAAGGAAGTTTTAGCATTTAGTCTATCATTGCGACATTTTTGTTCACATTATTTGTTATCTTAAACTTTTTATGTGCACAAATTTTATACAAATAAGGATGAATTCCAGTTTGAAAATCTTAAACAAACCAAGAAGAAGAAGATTAAGAATCAAAAAAATATACTTAGCCTTTAAAATGAAAATAACAATATGAACAATATGATTATTTTATAAACGCAGATATAGTTAGTAATAAACGTTTCAAATAAAGATGTGGCATATGTGTCATCGAAAAATTTGACACCAATGCAACAATTTTGATTATCCTTGCAGAAATGAAAATTAGAAATTTAATTGAAAAGCATAATCTTCTTAAAATTCAGTTCCTTCTGTTTAATTTATATTATTTGACAAATATTAGCATTTTTAAATTCCGTCTGAATGCAAAACTGAAAATTTATTCTGTTTATCAGGGATAGATACTTTTCATTTATGTACATTCTTACTCTGAACGGAAATCTACATT
Organism: Uloborus diversus; assembly: GCF_026930045.1. NCBI lineage: Eukaryota > Metazoa > Arthropoda > Arachnida > Araneae > Uloboridae > Uloborus > Uloborus diversus. Next base: position 91,384,033 of record NC_072732.1, on the reverse strand, counting down.
AACTCTTTTTATTTCTGGCACTGAAGGTTTTGATTTTATTAACTGATCTTTATGCAAGTTTTCATATTGAAAGTTAATATCAGTTTCCGTATTTCATTCAATAAAGGTTTAATATTGTAAAATGTTTTAAAAGCCTAGTTTTTCTACAAGTCAGAGTATTGAATTGGAATGTGTTTCACATTTTATTACACTGCGATGAGTAATTTTACCTATTTTGTGTTATAGAACGACATTTTGCACAACTCTTTCGCTAGAACAGCAGAACTCTCATAAACAGTGAAATCAAGTAAATTATTAAATTTTTCCCATCTAAATCTAAACCTGATGGTAAGTAAAATAGGTGGGTCAAGAGTTCCAGTCAAGCTTAGGAATGTAGGAATGGTTTCTTGGACGCCTTTCTTCGTATGTGGTATGATGTGTTTCTGGAAAAGTACTTTTAAGTAAATTTAAACTCAATCTGAGCTAATTTGAAATAATGTTTTAATTTATTTAATCAATTGTCTTCAGCAGCGTACTGCGTATGATAAAAAAAAAGAACCTGGTGTAAGTTTTTTACTGTCTTCCACATTTTAATTAATGCAATAAGAACTTGGAAATAGGAGAGGAGAGGGCTAATGTGGACAAGGTGTTAGTGTGGACATCTGGAATAATTCTGTTTTTTATTTTTCAAAATTTCTCTGTTAATTTTGGCATAATGACATTACCAACATGCACCTCCAAGTGTACTTTCATGTCAGTACACTTGATAGTTCAGTAGCAGTTTACAAAAGAAGGTTTTCATGGTGGAAAAGTAAATTTCGGATTTCCTTTTAGATATTAAGTTAGAACATTTTAATTTATTATTTCAAGTAAAAGGTGATAATGTAGTATAAATAAATGTATTAAATACATATTTTGATATTCAGTTTTGCTGTGTATAGTTTTAATTAATAATTAAAAGGCTCAAACCAAAACAATGGTTCCGTGGGGTTGGAGTGGACACATGGTGATGGGACTACTGTGGATATACGCACATTGCACACACTAATCCTTTGCATTTTTGAGTGGAAAAAAACAGATTTAATTATAATACATTTTATGTTATTTACTCGGATTATTACAGTTTTGGGCATAATCTCGACATGCTTTTCATTCTTGTACAAAAGTACGGAGAATAAATTAAGTTCGTCTTTTAATAATATTTTGATTAACGTGGGCGAGTACTTGATAAAAACCAGTCCGTCGTAATATTGGATTGACTAGAAGAGACGTTTAATCAAACATTCGGCGAGGGTTCCCATGACAATTTTCATCTAGAATGAGAATTAATTTCGCAGATTGAATTCAAAGCTTCATACTTTAATTAAACTTCTAGTGTTTTATTGCATATAAAATTTACATTTTGATTACGTTGCTGGACATAAATGGGACGTCTTTTTTCTTCGTTAGTGCAGTTAATGAAGGCCTTTGATATGACATGTAAGGCTTATTTCGTAGAAAAATAAGGAAAAAATATTTTGAATCTATACGTAGAATTAGAATCTATATATATATATATATATAGAAAGGAAACCATAGAAATAAAAATGCTTTTCTTTTTCTTCCAATTTCAACATTCTATCATGGCATTTGGACAGGTAATGCATTACGTCCTTTACTTCCTAGCTCTACCCCAGAACATTGCATAGTATTTTCCAGAATTAAGGGTTTAAAACAAGGTAAAATGGATTATTCTGTTGTTAGACATTATATTAAATAACCTTCAGAAAACAGAAAACGTATCTTCTTTTCTTAGCTAAAACCTTGCACTGCGAACCATTTAAATAAACATAATGGGAGGCTTTCCTTCAGTCAAAAATGCTACTTTTAGTCATTGAAATTGGGGGGAAAATGAAAAAATATTTTATATTACCAAGATTTTTATTCATTTTATTTTTATTAATGACATACTTCTAAAACAAGATATTTGATAGTGTGTCATCAGAAGTGAAGGCAACCATCTTGGAATGCATAGTTGCCTTTACCCTTTTTTTGTGATCAAAGAAGTTTGATTGCGAATGGGAAGGTTTTGGCTTTGAATCATGACTTGACCATGGATGTACTTTTTCTCTCCTGCCCATGTCCTTTTCTGTGTGTGTGTGAATGTATTGTTGTTCTGTGCATGGATGCCTTACGGCTCCTATGGTACGTGTGGTTTGTGGAAGTCGGACTTCACACCAAATTACGGTACAGATGGAAAAGTGAAACAGACCACCCCTAATCGTCATCCGAGCTGGCACACGATTGCCAGAACATTTACTTTCATAAGTACATGATCAGCCATTTTCGAACAATAAGAAGCATATTTAAACACTGTGTAAAATGATATGTACTTTATTGATGATACATTTTTCTATTCAGCACCAAAATGCGTTTTTTTAAATATATTTTTATGCTTACTTTTTTTATTGAATTCTCTTACGTAGTGTACATATGAGGCAATGAGAAGCAAAGGAATTTAAGTGGACATTTTCAAGTTTTGAGTAAAACGACTTTAAAGTTAATGCCCGAGGTAGGCTAACATTGTTTTTTTTTCTTACATCATGCTGTATAGTAGCACCTACCAGGGATACTAGTACTATATCTTTCCCCAAGACAGAGGAGTTGTTAACCTACAATTTTTACCGATTATCTCCAAATTTTTCATTTTGCCACTTATATCCCTTTGCTTCTTACTGCTTCATATATACTTTTGAAATGGGTGTATGTACTCTTGTAAGTGCTTTAAAGTTGTTTCAAAAATTATTATAATTTATTTTGAATTACCCTCGTGCCCCGGTTCTTCAGATATAAGATCTAAGAATGTGTCGAAATGTCATAAAAATGTCGAATTTTGAAACTTGGAGAGAGATTGAAGCCACCACGAGCATGTGGCAAGACATGTATGTCCAAAGGGCGTGAAATTGTCCTTTTGTCCTTCATTAGTCATTGAAACTCGCTATTTTTTTTTTTTCATAAAACGTCGAATACAATGGTCTAACATTTCAATACCGGGAATACAAGGGAAATAATTTATGCATTCAGAAACATATTTTACTATGCACTTTCAATCTTTGCTGATTAAAAATATTTTCGATGTTACATTTTCGTACGGTTTCCTAATAAAAATCGTTGTAGACTAAAAGCAAAACTATTCAAACGAGCTGATGCGTGCATCACATGACTTCCTTTTACTCCAATTTAATGTCATTTTCTCATTATTGGCAGCTTTAATATGATTCAATAGTTTACTCTCTAAATATCACCAACAGTGGCCAAACTGAAACCAGATTAAAAATAAAAAATAAAAATAAAAAAATCGCCAAATGTGTCGCCAACTTGGCGACCAAAAGACTGGCGATATATCGCCAAGTGTCCGCCAAATTATAACACCACTTCAGTTTACATCGAAATTAACAATAATTTCCCCCCAAAAAGGGACAAAAGATCTCTTTTGGAGCATACGAATGCAACCAAAAAAAAAGGTGCACAACTAGATCCCACTAGAAGTCTACATACCAAATTTCTACTTTCTAGGACATTCCGTTCTTGAGTTATGCGACATACACATACACACATACGCACGTACATACAGACGTCATGAGAAAAGTCGTTGTAATTAACTCGGGGATCGTCAAAATGGATATTTCTGGTGTCTGTACGTTTCTAGGCACATATCCACGTGTGGTTGGGTTGAAAAAAAAATTTAACATTCATTTGGGGGTGAGCAAAACGGAAATTAAGGCCGATTTTTGGGTGAAATTTTTTTCGCGAATACAATACTTCCTTTTTTGTAAAAGGAAGTTAAAAATCACACTTTAAAGCAGTTAACAGCCAAAAGATGATGCTTTTGCTTCATGCGGTAATTGTTTAGAATATCCTTACAAAACCAGATTACTAACCGATCAAAAAAGGTAAAGTGTAAAATTCAAATAGTGTTGAAAATTTCAGACACATGCAAATAAAAACCGAAGAAAATATTTCTCATGCAAGTTTAACTCCAGTTCCATGAATACAGGCAATAAGAACTGATTGATTATTTGATTACTTTCTTTTTTCGTTTTTCTTATGGCATTTTTCATTTTGAATCAGATAATTAGTCATAGCTTCTAACCGTTTTTCTTTGAGCACCACCCATGACCTATCGATGTCACGGATGCGAGTTACATTATAATTACGTAATGTAAACAGGTTTCATAATCAATTAACTTCTGAAGTAGTTTTTTAAAAAATGCATAATTTATTGAAGATTTGTCATTATTCAGAAAACTAATCCTAAGATTTTAAATTTAAAACTTAATCGACAATTCAAGGTTTTAAGTTATTACAAAAACTGTTTTTAAAAGAAGTATTCTTCTTTCACGGAAAGAAAGTTTTTTTTTTCTTTTTTTGTAAATCAAATCATTTTAAAACTGGACTCACGTTGGTTATATTACAAAAAATAGAAAAAGGCAGAAGCTATTTAAAAAAGAAATTATAATATTTTGCAATGAATTAAAATGAAAAATGTCGATCTGTTTGAAATTAGGAGTCAACATATTTTCAAAGCATATTTTTTCAAGTGTCTTTCAGCTTGGTGTTCAGAAGTAAAGAAATACCTTTGCACACATTAAAGTAAATAATACATAAATTTTTACAATTGTTGTTTTTGTTACTTTTAAACTTGAATTTCTAAAAATAATTTCCACGCCACGTGCGATCAAGAGCGCATCCAGCTCAAAATGGCAAGGGGGGGGGGGAGGTAGTCCCGTCATTTGAGCCACCGAAAGAGGTTTAATTGCCCCGTCCCCCAGGGTTATGAAAACAATGTAATTACGTTTTGTATATTTTTTCCCTTTAAAATGCAACGAGTTGCACCCCTCTTAACCCTGGAAAACTCTAAAGCAACAGGTCTGGGGAAAGCGCTTTTCTAAAATTTAACTTTTTCTCCTTGCATGGGGAAAAGGTTGTACGTTATGACAGTTTTACAAAAGAAAAAGCTGCTTTTGTGATGAGTTCGGAGAAAAAAAGGGTTTTTATCACTGACCTTGCGTCACCTCCAAAGCGGTATTTAGATGGGTAACTCAACTTAGCAACAATAACTTTTCACTTCTAATGAGCTTTCAAAGAGTAAATATATCCATTCAAAATCAGACTCATAGTTACTAGATTCGAACTCATTAAAAAGTTTAGAAATTAAAACAACCGCCGATTAATCAAAATATTGATTGTTTTTCTGATTTTGGTTTTGTTTCTTAAATATAGTTTCTATTTTGGAAGGAGGAGCATCTGATTTCTTTTCTCGCCACCCGGATACGCCCATGCTTGCGATATAAAGACTAGTTAATACGTAAGAAATATTTTAAGCAGAAACAGTGGATCACATATATCGCAAGCTCGTAATTTCAAACCAAATAAACCACTAACATCTTGTGTGTTTTTTTTTTTTTTTGGTAGATTGAAATGTTTGATTCTTTTCAAGGGCAAGTAAGTTTCTCCAAAATTAACCTCCATTGTTATAAAAATTGTTGGTTAAATAATTGGCATTGTTGAAAAAAAAATAAATTGTATTATATTTTTTCAACAAAATTTGTTTCCTTACCTCTAAAATTTACCCGTAAACAAAAAACGTACTTATGCCAAAATTAGAGATTATATTGATCTTTTCAAATTCTCAGAAACTAGCCTTCAATTGGCTTGAAATACGTAAGTTAAAATGGAAAAATTAGTTACTAATAAAGTTATCTTATAATATTAAAAATCGTTTAATGAAATTATTTTTTCCATACATATGATTTTACGATTAATGTAAAGATGCGACTAAGAGAAGTGATGACAGTGATTAGAACAATGATTTGAAGTTTTTGAAACATATGAAAAGGTAGCTTTCCAATAGAAATGACCTGCCATTTAGTTGTTTTATCTTTTAATCATAAAAATACTGTTTATTTTTTAATTACATTAAATTTCTTTTATGTATGTTATGCATATAAACGTCCAACAAAACCTAAACAACTACAGTTACAGCAGTTATTTCTCAATCTTTAACTAGGTTGCGGGAAACTAACATTATGCCTATTTATTTCTGACCTCTTTACAAAAAAAAAGTTAAATACAGTACCAATATTTTTTTTTATTTAATGAGAATATTTCTCAAGCCAAACACTGGAAAACGGGACGCTTGTTTGTATCAATTCACTAAAATATAATATCAATCATTTTAAATCAATTACCGCAGTAAAGGCGCAGTAGCCTTTCTTGGAATGCAAATTTATAAGCATTGCTTATATTGGTCGTTATCCTCTTATCTTATTATCCATTAGATAAAATAGCTCCAAAAGTTTAAAAGCTCGTATAACATAACGCATTTGAACTCCTTTAATATTCATAAATTATTTTCATTCGTAAAATGACAGTTAAGAGTTTCTTAACATGAATGTTTTAAACTGATTACATTTGGTTTATGACTTTTAATTAGTACAATGTAGTCTTAGTTTACAAACTGTCCAATTTTATATACATTTTCAATACCGAGTACAAATATAAAGATACTGCATTCGTAATATTCTTTGGAAATTGAATTTCAATTAAAAACAGATATTTTTGTGTAGTAGTATCAGAACCAATTTTCGTAAAATTAAATATATCTCGAGATTATATCTTCACTTCGTCAATCACATCAAACAAAAAGATAACATTTTGCGTTACGTTTGGATATGATATTGATGTAGATTTCATGTGCATCCAAATGGTAGAAATTTAATTAAAGTATGGAGCTTGACATTTAATCTATGAAATTAATTATCATTCCAGTTCAAAATTACGAAAGGAATCCTGCCTGAATATTTAATTAATTGTTCATTCCAGTGAATTCAAAATTACGAAATAATTTTTAAAATTGAGTTTTTGCATTTTTATTTTATTTATTTATTTATTTATTTATTTGTTTGTTTTTTGAAGTGATGTTTGAAAACCTTCATTTTATCAGAATTTACCCCTTTACGTTCAGTGCTCCAAAAAAAAAAAAAAAAAAAAGAGCTCAAATTTAAAGTTTCTATTTTGAAACATCGATCCATATTTATCTATCTTTATATTTACAGGTATCTTTATATCGCTCTCCATCTATCTCTCGACATGTACTGTAATGCACATAGAAAGAGAAAACGTCAGGAAGAATCAGTTCGTATTGTACTAGTAACAATAAAACAATAAAAACACACCTCATGACTCCAGTTTTGAATAACAGGGGACTTTGTAATTTAGTGAAAACGATTGTCTCTTCTACATAGTCTATTTTATCAATAAGTTATACAGAAAATAGTATAACTTTCAAAAGGTCGTTTCTAAATCCGTAGTTTTCAAGTGCAGTCCATTAACATTAAGTTTTCTAGCTTTGAGCTGGGTTCTAATTAAGGATTTCTCAAAACTCAAATTATTTATAGCTCAAGCTTTAACGAATAGAGAAAATTGTAGCAAACATCATCTTGTGCAGAAAGACAAATTTTTTTGAAAGATGAAACATATAAATGGATGTGTGATGAGCTTCGTCTCTTTAATAGGTAAAAAAAAACATTTTAGTTTTAAAAATAATTTTCAAAAAATCTAAATTAAATGTTTTACCCTTTGAGGTGCATATTAAGGTGGGCCGAAAAAACTTAGTTCAGAAACCGATTTTGGTATCGTACAGAAAAGTCGTGCAATAGATTTCTTAGAACTCTCAAAAAAATTCATTGATTTCATTTAATGTCTCGCTGCGCTCCCAATCTCTCCAAAGAAGTAAAAAGAAACAAAAAATCTAGTTTCAATAGTTAGCCCTCAAAATAAATCATCTATTTTATTCAGTATTAAAATTCTGTGAAAAATGGGCTTAAAATTGGAATAGAAAAAGAACGAAATCGAATTTTCGAAAAATCGCTTCGAGGTGCACACCAACATGCTACAAACTAATTTTGTGCCAAATTTCATGAAAATCGGCTGAACGGTCTAAGCGCTAGGCGCGTCACAGAGATCCAAACATCCATACAGAGAGACTTTTAGGTTTGTTATTTAAAAAGAAAAGAAAAGTAGAAAGATAAAGAAGTAAAGAAAAGAAAGATAAAGAAGGATAATTTTCAGAACAAATTATGTCCCGTTCTATTAATTTTCTGCAAAAAAAGGCCTTAAAATTGGAATGGAAAAAGAACAAAATTGAATTTTCGAAAAATCGCTTCGAGGTGCACACCCCCATGCTACAAACTAACTTTGTGCCAAATTTCATGAAAATCGGGCCGAACGGTTTAGGCGCTATACGCGTCACAGACATCCTACAGACATCCAGACATCCGCCGGACAGAGAGACTTTCAGATTTATTATTAGTAACTAGTAGTACCCGCACGACTTTGCCCGTAGTAGAAAATTAAAAGGTCATTTGGTTCGCCTGTATATTTACAAATAATGGATGATGAATTTCTCTCCAATTGGCTATGTTCATTCGCTCTCCCATTCCACGTCATGATAATTTCGTAATTTACTCGTCCATCTTATGTTAATTTTGCTCCGGAAAATGTTCTTAAAATTAAAATAGCAAAAGAACAAAATCGAATTTTTGAAAAATCGCTTCGAGGTGCACACCCCCATGCTACAAACTAACTTTGTGCCAAATTTCATGAAAATCGGCCGAACGGTCTAGGCGCTATGCGCGTCACAGACATCCAGACATCTAGACATCCTGACAGAGAGACTTCGAGCTTATATATATATATATATATATATATATATTAAAAACTAGTTATGTCATGCAGTGGACATTTTTTTTTCTTTTCAAAACATAACATACATCCTTCAAAATATTTTATATCAATTTCGTTCAATATTTAGATGCGCCCCTGTAACATTAAAAAAATGTTAAAGAAAATAACAACTGGTTTTTGTTACAGAATTATAATTTGAAAAGTAATTTTGAAATGATTACTTGAAGGCGTTTTACTTCAGGGTGACAAGAACTAACTTGTACACAAGTTATATATTATTATTTTAATGCTGTTTAAAATATTGATACCAAACTTCAAAATAAATATGAATGCATTATTTTTGAAATTTTCAAAGTATCTACTTTTTGCTTTAACTCATAGCTTCAAACGTGTCACAACATTTTCAGCTATTGGCCGCAACTCACTGATATTTTGTCCAATGCCTTGCACAAGGGTTTTCTTAGGGATGCCAAAGTTTTATAGGGTTTAGCAAACACCCTTCACTCTAAGACGTTTTTACATTGTTGAACGACGTCAACGTCTTCAAACTGTAATGGTTTGGGCTGGGATATGTGCTAGAGGGAAAGGGAAAACAAAACTTGTTTTTGGTGATCAGGGGATATGATTAAAATCAAGAAACATATTGCAAACTCATTATGGAAGATATCGTCTTAACTTAGTCGCAGAAGTTATGTAGAACCAAAGATGGACTTTCCAACCGGATTCCGAACCTGCAAACAGAGCTAAGACACTCAAGATTGGTTCAAGACACATTTTCCGAACTTTATTCAAGAATGGCCACCGTATACCCCCCAGATTTGAAACCAAGGGATTATTCTGTCTGGTCCTTCTTGCACACAAAGGTGCGTGCTAAACCTCATGAAACTTTAACATTTCTAAAGAAATCCTTGTACAAGGAATAAAATAAAATATTAGTAAGATGCGGCCCATAGCCGAAAACTCTGTGACACGTTTTAAGCTCCGTGTTAAGGCTAAAGGTAGCCACTTTTAAAATTTGTAAATATATTAGACAAAATAATGTAATCATATTGATTTTAAAGTTTAATCGTAATATTTTCATTATCCTTAAAATTATAATGTATCATGTGGGTCCAAGCCATTTCTTTTCACCCTGTATTTAGTAAATAACCTGCATGACATTCATACAACATTATTTGATTTAAACATTTTGCTTATATGAACACCTAAGTTTCGAATCCCATCCCGTACATATGGTTATTCGGAACTACGTGTTTGTCCAGAAGGGTATGTTGGTCCGGAAGAGCATTTAGCATTAATAGCGTCATCTCTGGTTACTCTATTAATGCTAAATGCGTTTCTGATGTTAATTTTCGATGACGAGATATATGGATGCCTCAATTGCCAAATCGATTAACTCCACTTTGAAACAAAATCCTCATTTTTTCTTTAATAGTGCATATCAATGCTTAGCATGTGAATTTATATTAAAGCTTTGGTTCAGTACATTTCTGACCAAAACTTTATGATGGCAGAAAGTGTAACACGAGGGCCTATTCACTCCTATGGATAACACTATCTTCTTCATCACTTTTCTCGACTCTTTGTCTAGTGGGGTTAATCGATTTGGCAAGTGAGGTATCCATATGATAAATGATGTAATGTCGTTTCACCCATAAAAATATAAACTTTTAAAAGGTTCTCCTTCACACACACACACACACACACAACTCCTTCGAATCAATTTCTCTTCATTTTCCCTTTTTTTCTCTACTTACCACTCAATTTGATTTCATCCACTTATGTAGGTTTGTTAGAGGCACCAATTAAATTTGCATTCAATATTGCATGCGGAATTGACGTTCTCATCTGACTATGGGATGTTAATGGTGAGCTATGTTCATTTGAAAAAAAATGATCAGTAATTTTTCATGTCCTCTTCTGATTCAAGCTCTACTTTAGTCTTTGAAAATATTATACTATAATTTTCCTTCAGATGCACGCGTGTTGGGCATTGCCATTTCCTGTTTCTATTTGATGCGTGCTCATTTTAATGTCAGAAAAGTGTTTAGTTAAAATAGGAGGAAATTTCAAGCATGCTCTAACACTAGCGCATCCAGTAGTAACGTCACTACGCCGAAGCGGAGGGGGCTACCCGAGTTAGGCGACACTTTTCCGGGAGTGACGCCAGAAATGGAATTTAAAGGTTTACATTGACATTTTTTGTCCAACATCTTTTAAATTCAATATTATAGGTATTATTTTAATCTTCATTCCAACTCACAATTCATTCATAATTTAAATATTTGTTTACAACCACAAATGAGCTCCACACACCAGAAATAAGCAACAAACTAATTACTCACATCACAAAGCTTCCCGGGCGATACCCGCACAATTGACGCCACTGTATTTCCTTTTTTTTTTCTTCAGTTTTTTGATGAAAATGGGTGCTACTTATTGTTCAATAAAATTGATTTAAAAAACGGAAGCTTCAACAAACTGTCATAACACCTTTTCCGCACTATGCCGGAACTAGTCTTAAAATTAATTTACAAAAAAAAAAAAAAAAAAAATGACGATAAAGTTTTTTTCTTTCTTTTCACTAAGGTTCAAATTGGCAAATCTAGATATAGAATAAAAGTGATGAAAATTTTTCGAGGATTGCACTACACGTCTCTGGAGTCCAAACCAATTTTATATCAAATGTCACGTCTGCAACTGCTATCTCCCGGGAAGCCCAGACACAAAAAGTTACTATAGGAGTTCCCTTGTCTTTCTTGTGTATAAAAACATGTAAAGATAGATAACTATATTTAAGGGCGCAGCAAAGAGATGTGGAAGTCAACTCCCAGAAAATTTGGTTTTAAAACAAAAGTCAGGGCTTTTCTAACTAGTATCTCTCCCCTATAAATCCAACCTAACGAAAGTTCCGGCTGCGTTATTGTATAGGCATCTACTGATATGTACAAAAATATAAATATATTGAAGAAATATTGTTCACAAGCCCATAAACACACTTATCGCTACCAAGACTCCCATCTTTTGAAACTTACATTCTTCTATATCTGTTCTTCTTTTAACAATATGGAATAAAGTACTTTTTCAAGAAGATATATTAGTAATGTTCCACAACAACTTTTTGAAAAAACGAACCGAGATCTTCACGCAGCATGAAATCATTTCCTGACTCCAACTGAGCGAAATCTCTCCGAAATGGTCTTTCAGTATTAATGGTGCAAGTCTCTACTACCTATGAATAAAATGAAAGAAAATAAAACTAGCTTATTTCTACATTTAAAGCGAAAACCGTAACATTTTATCCTACTTTTTGGAACTGCAAGTGGAGTCAAATAGATTTAACATTTAATGGGAATAATGTGCAATGAGAAGAAAATAAATACCTTTGCTATACTAAAGAAAAGCGATATACCGGAACACAATTATAATTTGCTGTTTTTTTTTTCTTATTGTCATTATTTTTATCCAACTTTATATTTCTGATCTTTAAGTTAATTAACTAGGTTAGTATTATGTTTGGACTTGGATAAACTATTGCTTTTTGCTAAGTATATTTTTTGCTCAAAGCGAGTTATTTTTAATAAAACACGACTTGGTAATGCAAAAACTCCTCATGATTACTGAAAGTTCGAAATCTTGGAAACGGTCGATGAGTATTTTTCTATAATCACACTGATTCGCAGCACTTTTTAGGGTCAACGTTAACTGTCTTTTCCCTCAAAACGTAAAAAAAAAGAAAAAAAAATTATGTTATTTTTAATTATTTAGTTTGAAGTTTTCTTCCGCAAGTCAATTGCATCATTTTGCTTCTGGAGTCGCTCTGTCTTTGGCAGGAAACAGGTGGCAAAGGTACGTAAAATTGCTGCAAAAACTAAACATCATAGTAACGAATAACGAATAACGAATAACGAATAAATACCTTTGTGCTGAAAATTCAAAAAATCAGTAATCCAACGTCAGAAAGCACAAATATTGCAAGATATTGCAGACACGTGTTTCGGTGTTACAAGGAACACCTTTTTCAATGCAAAGAAATGTGAGCTCCTGGATGAAAAGTCATCCGAGAAAAGCAACACGGTGGAACAGGAGATAGTATAAATATCGAAAACTAGAAATTAAACAAAACAAAAAAGATAAAATGACACCATGGAGGCAAAATTTATTATATAATTCCATCAGGAAAAAAACCGTTAAGTAATAAATTTTCCAAGAAAACCCATAAACAATGCAAAAAGTCCAAAAATGAAACCACTCTGAATAAATTAGCAATAAATTTACCAGCGGGAAAAAACTGTGTATGAAAGCAATGTATCAAATGGAGAAAAGTATTTAAGAACAAAGTGAAGGATAAACATATTGGAATTAGTTAATCACCAAACGAAATAAGAAAGCAAAAAATGAAAAAAATAAAAGTAAGAAATGTACGACGTTTACATAAAAAATAATATAAAAACTAAAAGAATTTTAACAAAGGAGTCCACACAGAAGAAAAATAGGGAATTGCAGTAAGATCATTGACTAAATTAGAACGGTTCCTCAGGATGTGGAAAGATTCCCAAAAATCAAGATCCAACGAATTGGGGCATTTTTGGATAATTTGATAAGAGTTAAAATCAAAAGAATGATTTGATTCCCAACAGTGTTGGGCAATACTGGGTTTATTCAGCTGTTGTTTCCTCACATAGTTTTGATGTTCTTTTAACCGAAATTTCAAAGAACGGCGGGTCTGTCCGATGTATCCGAGTCCGCAATTGCAAACAATTTTATAGATCCCACAACAATTAAGAGGATGAATAGGATCTTTAAGAGAAGAGAAAGAAAGTTTATTAATAGGAGAAAATAATACTTGGAATTGGAATCGCTTCAGAATCTTTGCAACCTGAAAACTAATACCAGGGAAGAAAGGCAGAACAACTAAATTCTTCGTGTTAAAAGTTCTATTAAGAGCAATATTTTGAGATTTTTTGCAAAGTTTTTTATAAATGGAATCAACTAAGGTGGGCGGATAGTCTCTATCAACAGCCACAGCTCTTAAATAGTTGAGTTCCGCATTAAGAAGCTCGGGTGAAGAACAAATATTCATTGCACGATAAACAAATGTGTTGAAAGCTGAATATTTTTGATTAGGAGGGTGAGACGATAATCTATGTGGGGGTAATGAAACAGCAAAAGGTTTGCGATAAACTGTAGTTTCAAAACCGGACTCAGTTCGAGAAACGAGAACATCCAGAAATGGAAGGCAATTATTCTGTTCTTTTTCACAAGAGAATTGAATATGAGGATCAATGGAATTTAAAATAGATAAAGCATCATCAATGCTTAGTTGATCGTCATTCATAAGAACAAAACAGTCATCAACATAGCGAACATAGAATTGAAACTGTAGTTTCTGAAACAACTTGAGCTCAAAGTAATGCGTGTAAATATCACTAAGGATGGGGCTAAGTGGGTTTCCCATTGCCAAACCATCCGACATTGTATAAAATTTAGCATTAAAAACAAAGGAACATTGCTTTAGACAAGTATGAGTAAGGAAAACTAAATCCTCAATTTCCTTAGAAGTAAAATGAAATTCAGACAGTCTACTCTGAAGGCATAACAATGAACCCTCGACCGGAACGTTCGTAAATAATGAGTTCACATCAAAAGAAGCCATAAAAGAATTATTTGGAACGCAATTCTGAATTTTTTTGACAAAATCGATAGAGTTTTTTACAGTGAATACATTATGACTCATAAGAGGAGAAAACACAGAGACTAAATATTTTGCAAGTTTATAAGAAGCCGTACCAATATTGGAAACAATCGGCCTGAAAGGAATGCCAGCTTTATGTACCTTAGGTAAAGCATAAAATCTAGCGCAATTAGCAATAGAAGGAATAACAGAGCGTTTAACATTTAATGGAATAGACTGAACAGACTTGACAGCAGAAGAAATAGCCTTTAACTCATTTTCACTCGGATCTTTAGAAATCTCTAAGTATGGACCAGAAGAAATCAAATCATTAGTTTTGTCAACATAAGATGATTTGTCAAGAACAACAATTTGACCACCCTTGTCAGCTTTGGTAACGTTCAACCGCACATTCAACCAACTACGATTTGGAGGAAGACGTTTTAGAGAGGCGAAAGCATGCATTTGAAACTAACCTAGGCAAGTTTTTAGCTTCCAAAACACAAATCATGATAGTTTAGGATATCTAAAGTTCTTTTAAAAAGTGAGCTCTAAAATGGTCTCCAATGGGAAACCATGTCAGTTCGTATCACAAAACTGATCCTCCATTTTGGAGTCCTTTCTTTATTGACCTTAATCCAGGATTTGGGTCTTGAAAGCAGAAAATGTGTACACGTTAGTTTTATAGTCCACACCTCTGTAAAATTTCGTTCACATCGGAGATGGTCGGGTGGAGACGACAAGGTCACTTGGCATGGAATGACTTTAGGTTTTGACACACCTTTTGCTACTTGTTTCCTTTTAAAGCCAGCGCGACTCAACTTAAATAATAGTGAAACTTTCTTATTTTCTGTGATGTGCTTACGCAGAAAAATTTTGGTCTTTATACTATGACGTAGGTCTCGCTCTATTCGATCCTTGCTCTATGATCTTTTTATTAAATTTTAAGTCTACAAAGCTTGCCCACAGACTAGAACGTTTAGACAAGATGGGTTAAGGTCTTTATGATACAATTAGGTCACTGAATTAAATGAACTGGTTATTTTTGTCAAGACAAAACTTGGCCGGTCTCACTCAGCCGAAAATCGACCACTTACTTAATAATAAAGAAACTTTCTTAATTTCTGTGATATACTTACGCAGAAAAATTTTGACCCTTATACTATGACGTAGGTCTCGCTCTATTCGGTCCTTGCTCTATGATCTTTTCATTAGATTTTAAGTCTACAAAGCTTGCCCACAGACTAGAATGTTTAGACAAGATGGGTTAAGGTCTTTATGATACAGTTAGGTCACTGAATTTAATCAACCGGCTATTTTTGTCAAGAAAAAATTTGCCCGATCTCACTAAGCCGAAAATCCACCACTTACTTAAATATTGGTAATTGAGTGGAATTTTGAACAAATGGGTTTTGAGTTAGTTTTAACAGATTGTAACTTGCAGCTACTGCTGTCATATCTTACTTAGCTTAGTTTACATGAACAAAAATTTCATTCTTATCAGACAGCAAGAAACAAATCAATCAAACTGAATGCTAGAGGATGCGATCCAAATTAAGAAAACAGGAGTATGTCATTGTAATCCCCAAGCAAGAAGATTCTATCTTAAACAGGAAACAGGAGGACGTCATCTTAATCGGAAAGCAATTGGATGTCATCCTAATCAGAAAGTAAATTGATCTCATTATTATAAAATATAAAAGAATGTTTCTCGAATCACAAAGAGTAGGGAGCTCAAAAGATGTGTCTACTAGTGTTCGTCACATGATTGTTATCGGTTGTAATTTTGGAATTGCTGGAATATTCTGTAGCCAATACCAGTGCAACAGTTACCATTCACACGTTATTAATTTTAGACTAAATAACCGTCACGCATCCTCTCACACGCATACACATGCTCCCACTTCTACATTAATTATGCATCATCCAAGAGTTTAATTTCTGATTACTATCATATCAATGTCGATCTAAATTATATCAGCCAAAAATAGTATTGCGTTTTTATAAAACTATAAGCAGTTTATTTTCTTGACTTTTAATTGGATTTTATGAAAGTTTTTAACGAGAATGCTCACTTATGCTTTAAGTTAATTTCTCACCCTATTATATTACAGCTGTTGTTGTTCTCTTTGAGTCATCAATACATTTACTTAAGTGCCCGATATTACCCTGCACTTTTCTCTAGTCTCATATAATTTCATATAAATAGGGCACCACAGCAGCATTATATGTTAATAGCAATAGATCACTGTTTGCATTCAATTACTAGAAATTTCTGCATTTTCATTGCATGAAAAGTTTTATCCATATATGAAATCAGACTGCATTCCTGAGAGAGAAATTATAATGAAAAGGCATTTCGCTCAATAACTCTCTCTCATTAATTTCGAGCTACTTTTCGATGAATATCATCCTAGGTAAAGACATAAATTAAACTTTATCTATGATAATATTAAGGACTATCATTACATCTAGTAGTAAATTAATAATGAGAATAGGCTTCTGTAAATAGGGCGACTAATATGTGATTTTAAAATGAATATGTCCATGTTAGTTTGATTTAGGCAGACTAAAGTCTCATGTATGCTTTTCATAATTCAGAAATGCATTAGTTCATATACTATTGTATTACTGAAACCCCAGGACAAGTGGTAGAAGTATAAAACAGATTTATCATGATGATTGTAACTTTTCCCAATTCATTCAATTTTACTTCCTTTTAAAAAAGAGGAAGAATAGTAATCGCGAAAAAAAAAAATCGCTCAAAAAAATCGACCTTAATTTCCATTTCACTTACCCCCGAATGAACGTTGAGGGTTTTTTTTTTCGACTCGACCACTCGTGGATAAGTGCCTAAGAACTTATAGATACAAGAAATATCCATTTTGACGATTCCTGAGTTAATTACAACGAGTTTTCTCGTGACGTCTGTATGTATGTATGTATGTGCGTATGTGCGTATGTATGTCGCATAACTCAATAACGGTATGTCCTAGAAAGTTGAAATCTGGTGCGTAGACTCCTAGTGGGGTCTAGTTGTGCACCTTCCCTTTTGGTTGCATTCAGGTGTTTCTAAAGGGGTTTTTTAACCCTTTTTTGGGGGAAATCATAGTAAATTTCGATGTAAACCCAAATGGTGTTATAATTTGACGGACACTTGGCAATATATCGCCAGTATTTTGGTCGCCAAGTTTTGTCGTGAACTTGGCGACAAATTTGGTGATTTTTTTCTAAATCTGGTTTTAAGTTGTGTTTGGTTTTAATGTTGGTGATATTTAGAGAGTAAATTATTGAATCACATTAAAATTGCCAATAATGGGGAAATTACGTTAAATTGGAGTAAAAGAAAGTCATGTGATGCACACATCAGCTCATTATTTTTATTAAATGCAGTATTTAAGGTTATTTTTTCAAATTGGAGTTTGCATCTCTCGGACTCGGTTGATATATTAGTACAACTCCAATAACCCCGAAGGATCTCTATATTTTGTAGGAGCGTAAAATAATTGGAATTTCCTTTCAAATAATTAATAGAAAAAATATATACATTTAAAGAATTAATAATCAGAATTTGAACAAAAGTCATTCCATTTCAGTAAATTTAAGACAGAGCGAGTGAGGTCTTTGTAGTAGTGTTCTAATACCAACGAAGAGTGTTTTGTTTGTATCAGCTTGATGTTTTAGCTACGCATTTAAGAACTACTTACCTACTATCATGTTGGAAAAGTAACTTACTTATTAAGGATGTGCTTTCACTTCGATTGAGCTCTTTTCGTCTCAACTTGCAGTTTATAATCTCTGTCGCCCTTTTGCCATTTTCTTCAGTTACGAAAGAAAATTTCTGTATGTATGTATTAAGGAATATCGTTCTTATATGGTGAAAAAATGTTTCGTTAACCTAAATCTACCTATGTAGAAAAGATGTTCTATGGCATAGATATTAACACTAGAAAGACGGAGGGGCCTGTGTGGCCCCTCGCGTAGTTTGTTGTTTAATAACTCGGATAATATCAAACGGGACTTAATGGAATTTTCTGACTTTTCATTATATGACACTATTTGATTGCTTGTTTAATCATTTAATCATTCGCCTCATAGTACTGTTAATATTGATCCTTATACCTAGAAAGACGGGAGGGGCCACAGTGGCCCCCTAAGCATTTTGACAATTAAAAAATTATTTTTTTTTCCTTTCTCCTAATTGTTGTAGCATAAAAAAATGCCATTCACTCTAGTTTGACCTGTAACTTCCTCTTTATGCAGCCGATTGGATATCCAAATGCTGTAAACAGTACCGACTGCTTACCATCCTAACGGTGGCCATTGCTCTTAGAAAAAAACACTAATTCAACGTTATATCGTTGCCCATCGTTATATCGTTGCCCCAACGTTATATCGTTGTTATCTTTTGCCCAGTATAGAGAGAAAAACTAAAAATAATTAAGTACTAAGTTTTTATTTAGTCATGAAAGAAGGTGTATCAGGCATGTGGACTCCCCCAGGAAGAATTTTTAAAAGAATTCACTCCAAAAATGGGTAAAGGCCACACTGGCCCCTTCAGTCTTTCTAGGTATACAGAAAATGTCAGTCGTTCTAGTGTTAAGGAAAGAAAAATTAAAAAAATAATAATAATTTTAAAATTTGAACTGCCTTAAAGGGATTGAATTATGGAAAAAATGTTGAAAACCGCTTAATTTTGTTTTGATATGTTTTGAATCAAAATATTTATTTTCCTACGATTATAATGTTCAAAAGTGATGGTTATTGGTTATTGAGTACTGAGTGTCGAATAGTACTGTGTATTTTGAAATATTTTCACTCCTAAACACTCCCTTTTCGAGCCGTCAAATCAGCCAATCAGAAGTTGCAGAACTCCCCCTGCTTTAGATTAAGCGGCAGTTTGCTTTCTTTTGTGTTGTTTTAAAAAGTTTTTGTTCGCTTATTTTATGATTCCACACCTACATACCAAAAGCAGTATGAATAGACTCTTCGCCCATATGATACCACCCGACTACTTTTATTAGCTATACCCTTTAGCTGAGATAACGATTCATCAGTTTTAAAAAGCGTTTTTTTTTTTTTTTTTTCAAGTGAATGAAATTGATTTTATTGAGTAAGACATTTTCTTAGTGCACAGTCTCCGCGTACTTACTCGAAAAGTATGGCAATGTTAAGAAAACACTTCACTTGCCCTATACTTGGCTCTGGCTGTGATATACCGCCTAATATTCTACCTAAATACGAAAATCTAACAAGGTGCGTGTGTTGGTATTCTAAAAATAAATAAAACAAGAAAGGAAGGTTTCCAACTACACTTTCTGGCTCATTTGAAGAAGTTGCAAATAAGTTGGAAGAGACCTGCAGACGATCTTCAATCCTAGTAATTGACCACCACAGTATTGTGAGAAAAATACGCACATACCACCAAAAATATCGGGCACTTCTGAAATCTTACAAAGCGACAAAAGATGTTGAAAACTATAGAAAATAGATTGACACTTTCCGAGAAAAACCCAGTTATATTTTTAATGCATCAGCAGTGTACCTGTAGCCATCAGCCAATCGAGGAAAATTATGACCCTAGCCAGTTTAGTTTATATTTTCGATGGTCGCAAAGATAGGTCTCTTTCCCTGGAAGGCAGAAACAGAAAGTCATGCATATAAATTTAGTTAAAGAGCCTTTTTCTGGGTATATCGATCATGTGTCTGTAAGTGTTGGAAAAGCGCAAATCATTGGAAAACACATCATAAATTTCTTGCCATCGACTGATAATGCGATAGATATAACAATGTTTGTTGCATTGGTTGCAATGGAACTTCTGACAACACAGGTGTCAAAAGAGAAGTTATTCGAAACATAGAACGATCCTGAAACGTCCCCTACAGTGGTTTGTATGCCACTTATACTTGAATAAACTTCCTTTACACAATCTTTTCAGGTCATATGAATGGAACTACGACTGTGCCCAGAAACTTCACAGGAAAAATAGGAAAATTGTTGGCTGGTATGCGAGAAGCTACCTCTAGTTACAATCGTGTCTATAGCATGCACGCTATGTGAAGTGACCAACAAAATAGATCCGAGCACTGATCAACGGTACCTAATGGAAATATGTGAAGCCATCAACTCCGGGCATTACAGCGAAAGTCTGTCCAACAGAAACCCTGGAAATATTTGCCACTTAATGTGGATTACGACTGCGAATATAATTTTCAGACTCTGTACAGCTTATGATAATCCATTTGAGACTTTAGTGACATTAACTACATTCATTGTAAAAGTATATGCCCTTACGTGGTTCAAAATCAAAATTAAACCTTCCAATCTATGGTGTGCAGCATTTGCATCAAACGATCCTTCTTTCGCGACATTTCTCAAATGATGGGAAGGAAGTTATTGATCCTGTTATTAAAAGAAACGGGTTTTTCGGTCACTCAGAAAATGTTCTGATATCAAAGCTAGCTGATGACAGATATCATAGAAGACACTTCGAAGAATTCTGAAAGCACGCAAAAACAAACATTCTGTTTTTACTCCAATCACTGCAACGGATGCTAGTATCCGCATTTTAGGTTTGCCAAACTTTGATTTTTGCGCGACAGATTATGTCGATTTGATTCAGTGTTAAATGGTGACAGAGCCTCCACTGACCGCTTTAGTGATAACATATTTATAGAAGCAATAGTAAACCCAGATATCATTACGACTATTATTCTACCTACTATTTAGGATTTTCTCTGCCACACTCAAGCAACAGAAATAATAAAAATATAGTGTATATATAACTTTAATTCTGAAATATTAAATTCAAATTATGTGTTTCGCAATCACTAGTTACGACACGATCCCACTCATTAGGGTTATTGTTTCTAGAAATGGCTCATGTCCCCCCAAGCCTGCCCCTCTTCCTGGGCGGTTACGTGTGTATGGGGGAGGGGTCAAAAAAATCGATTTTCGAATTTCTTCTGCGGCACCCCCCTAAAATGTGCCAATGGATTAGAAAACATGGTTTGCGAAGTTTCAACTCAATCGGATAATATTAACACGTGCCGCAAAGAGGCTAAAGTTACGAAAAAACAGTGATTTTTAGCAAAAAATAGTAGTTTTTCTTCTTTAAAAACCAAAATTTTTCATCCTAGAAACTTCGTTCTGATCTCATTTTATAGGAAATTTTATTCTCGTGATGAGTTATCTAATCCATTTTTTGAACAAAATTTTTAGAATGTTACTGGGCATTTTTCAGGTCAGGTCATGGAAGATATAATCAATAAGGAATTTTCGTGCAAAGATCTAAAATCATTGCAATATTCAATTAAATTTATTTGCTCTTTATTAATTTTAATTTATCCATTAAAAAGACTTCATTTGGAGGTACTTTAAGAATTAACTGTAACAAATTGCTGATTTAAAATAAAATAACTAAGCAGTTCAGAAGAGAAAGCAAGAGTTAAAATTACAAAAAAAAGAAAAAAAAAATCTAATGCATTTTATTGCTTACACTGTTAAATTATACATCATTATGTTATTACTTTTCATTGAGAAGTTAAAGTGGTAATGCCTTCTATATGACAGATTTTGATGAATGTGGAAAAATGTGCCTGCATTCGGACATAACTTGTAATAGAAACTGTCGTTAGTTAGAAATGAGTTTTACACCTGTTTCAGCTGTGCCATTGACAACCCTTAAACTGTTAACTATCTTTTTAGCCTTAATGTAATATTGGTTTTCACACTACTCATCAAGATTAGTATTTAAAAAACGTTCTATCGATTTCGAATCTCTTTAAAAAATTGTATCTCTTAAAAAGTTTGAGGAGAAATGAAAAAATCTACTTCTTTGTCCAATAAACTAACCTTTGTTCAAATTGAACTGTGCTTTTGTATTCCTATCATCACAATCATCTTCATTATCTCCTACTTCGGATTTGAATTTTGCAGCCTTCTTTGTTTTGATCTTTTATTTTCTCCCTAAAATATCATCAAAAAAAAAGAAATGCAACGTTCTCTGAGTTCAGAGACCACAAATGATTAATTATTTTATGTAGTTCTGTGCCTACATCATCTTCATAAATACTTTTGTATTGAACCAAAGATTTTATTAACTGTAGATCTTGGTTGGGGGCCAAAGCTGGATCGCAGACAATAAACCGTACTTTTCCGAAACTATTGTTGACAAACAACCTAATATCTTCGATATATTTTATCTTTAAATCAACTAAGGAAAGCTTATCCCTGAAAAGATATATTTTTAAAGAGTATGTGAGGCAGTGAGAAGCAGAGGAATATAATTAACAAAATTAAAATTTTCGAGATAATCATTACAAATATTAGGGGAACGTCTCCTCTGCTTAGAGGCAAGAGATGGTACTAATAGCTCTGGTAGGGAATGTTGTATAGCATGATTTAGAAAAAAAGGTTCAATGAAAGCCTATCTAAGATCTGCACTTTAAACGCATTTTATAAGGAACTTTAAAAAGTCCACTTACATCCTTTTGCTTCTCACTACGTCATATGGCCTTTGCCATCCATCTTGTGTGATGAATAGCGCCAGGTACTCGAAAAGTAACATTGTTTGGAGAAAGACTCCCTAAATAAGTTAAGCAAAGTGGAATGCACTTCTTACAGGCATCCTTAAGCTGCTACTGTTTTTATTTCTCAAAAAGGAAGCTTGAAATTTCACCTGGATTGCTTATTTTGTTTTTAATCTTTAATACTTGCTTTGAATTGACTCTTATCTATACCATTCATCCTGAAATTCTTGAAAAATATCTGGTTGAGGACTAGTGGACGTACCTATTTTGCAAATCAAAACTGTTTTCAAACCAACTTTTAAGATCTGGTAGCGACATGCTAAATACAAAAACTCTTTTAGCCCGGTCAAAATAGACATTCAAGTTCGGAAAATTTCCCATAAAGCTAAAAATTGGTACAGACTTTAAGAACATCATTATAAGTGAAATGTCAAAAGTCCTCATCGGTCCGAGTGGAGCTAAAAATTTTATGCAAGGTCAAAGGTCAAAATTGAAATATTTTTTTTTTAATTGAAAACATTCATACTGTGCTGAAAATTGGTACAGACTTTAAATGCATCATTGTGAATGATATATGAAAAATTCCCATCGATTCCACTTGAACTAAAAATTTTATGGAAGGTCAAAGGTCAAAATAAACAAAAAAAACTTAAAAAATCGGAAAAATTCACATAGAGTTGAAAATTGGCAGAGACACAAAATACACAGTTATAAATGAAATATAAAAAATCCCCATTGATCCCACTTAATATAAACATTTTATGAACGGTCAAAGGTCAAAAAATGTTTTTTTTTTTATTTTGCAATTATTTCAAAACATAACTGTTATTATAAAAAGCGCATATTAATTTGTAAATTATACAATATGTTGAAAAAGACGTTTTTATATGAAGTTCAACTCTTTGTGGTTCAAATTATGTGAAAATGGTGAAACAAGTACAACATTATCCCTTATTTAACGGATATAAGATGCCTCTCAGTACCTATTATCCCTAATCAGAGTCTTCAGTTGCAGCAGCAACAATTTCTCTAGCCTTTGCATACAAAGGTTGATCAAAAGTAACAAGTAATGCTTTGTATTCTCCAGAGCACAAAGTAAAGTAGTGTATACACTATTGTAGTCATTTGCAGGTTGGTGAATAAATGGTAAGAACAAAATTCTAGACATTGAAAAATCCATATTATTCTTTGTTAAACCTTCAATATAACCGTTCCAACCTGATAGCGATAAATTATTCCATTTCCCATACAACCACAACAAATCTATTTTCCGGAGTAAGAAAGAAGTTGTATCACTTTCATAAGCAAAATTCTGAGCAGTTATTTTACTATATCCTACTACACCATTATTGTGGTACTCTTGTGTTGGCACATGAGCTTTTTCTGCAAAATCTTTCGTTGAAATAATTTGTTTCATTCGCGATAAAGGATCTTCTGCTAAAACTGAACTTCTAGGAGTAATAATTTGAATTATGTCCATTATGTGTAGAGTGTTATGGCCATCTAAAGTGTGTACGTTAATACCAGCATTGTCTGCTGCGTATTGAATAAATGTACCGGTTTCTGGTGGTAAAATATGTGGCTGATGGTTAAAAACTGTAGCCGCCTCATACGCCATAGTATCATTATACGAAGCACTTAAACCAAAAGACGAGAAAATTTGTATCAAACGTTTAGATCCAAATCGTCGATAAAAAAAAACTGAGATCCAATTGTAATATCGAGATGAAAGATCTAGGACGAACATCAGCCATAATACAGAGGCTGACACTAGTACATATTAATTTCAAATGTTCCAATTTAGATCGTTTTCTTTTTAAGATAATTTGCTCCAAAAAATAAGTCAATGACTCCGGAATGTCACTATTAATATTTTCAAACATTTGACATGGCGGGGGATAATTGTTAGTGTCGCACACGACAGATTGAATATCTTCTTGAATAATTTCTGCCGCAATCTTTAGTACCCTAAATCTTTCCTCTTTTGCTGTTTTTTTTTTATTTTCGTACCAAGCTTTGTTCAGTATATCGTGCTGAGTGTAAACAAATCATTGCTAAACTTCCATGTTTCTCGGTTATAATCATTCTATTGCCATACCTTAACTTTAATCTGTTTTTGATTGTTTTATCATCTGGGATTTCAGTTTTACAAATATTTTTTAGTTCTTACAGTGAAAACTGACAATCATCATTATTTTCAATATAATCAAATATTTCTGTCATCGCCATAGTAACAGCGGGATTTTCAGGACAACCTGCTTTAAGACCTACAGAACGCTTTAGAAATGAAGTGTAGCAATTAGACATGGTACTCCGCTTTAGCAGCAACTAAATCGTATTCATATTGTATACGTGCAATAATAATTTTTGCTACGTCATCTGAACGATTATGTGCAATTTTTAGAATATTATCTTTAAAGGAAAGAGTAGCAACTTGAAAAATTCTACGCCGTCTTTTCTGCTGTTTTTTCTTTTCAGTCTCTTCATTTGCTTCATCACCACAAAATAAGCAACAGTTTTTAAAACAATATGTTGTCTCACCTGATAGGACTCTAGTACGAGGTGGACTACTCAGAGATGTACTGGCCTCTGTCTCTTGTTGTCTTTTAGTTGCCGCAATGCCCACTTTCGGGTGTACATTTTGCGACACTACATGAACTGATCCACCGACTGTTTGTCTTTCAAGTATTCAACAAACCCATCGTTCCTTGCACTACTTGAATCAATTATAGATTTTAGTCCGCGTTCAACAGTAACAATTTCACCGTCAGTCAAAGATTTATTGCAAATGAAGCAATCTTGCGGCATCTTTGAAGAATTATTTGTTAAGGGTACGTATTCATATCAAAAACAGTATCAATAAACCCGACTTTTCAGAACAAAGAATCACTCCCTGTTAATAGGAGCACTTGTGCGACTGACTTTGCTCATACAAAGGAATCTAAGCGCACCACTCTCCACTGAATGTAATTTGATCTTTTCAATTTGAAGGGGGGTGTGAATCGTAAGAGGGGATAGGCATAGCGGTCAAGTGTAGTTTCTCGAGGTCACTCGAAAGAAAGAAAAGGCGCTTCAGTACTATTTCCAAGTTTCAAAAACTGCGATACCTTATGAATGTTATCATTTATTGGGGGGGGGGGGGGCACAAATATTTTGCTTTTTTAACACCTAGGGAAGATCCAGTTTCTGGTTTTGGAAGTACTCGTTATCAGAAAGGGATCAAAGTAATTTTAGGGCACAAATAGGGGGTTTGAGGTCAACGAAATATGTCATCAAAATGCAGCTTTAATTTTTAAGCTTACGGGGGGGGAGGGCTGGGGGGTAAGACCACCAAGGCACAACCTCTAAATCTCCGCTTGTATGTACATAAATGCATAGTTTTCAAACTTTGTATCCTCTATTTTAAGACACTTACCGTTTAAGAGATATTTGTGAAAAATTCATTTTCTGAGCTTCGATCTTGAAAAAAACGTTTAGCTCCACTGGGATTCGTTGGGAACGTTTGAAATTTCGTTTATAATGATGTCTCTAATTATTTATATGGTAAATTCATAGTCAAAGTGCAATATTTGGACAAAAATTGGGATTTTAGGGTGAATTTTTAGAAATTTGAGTCCTTGAACTGCAGTTTTAGACTTGATTTTATCGCTTTAGGGAGAGGGGGGTATGACCCCTTGACCCATCCACTGAATCCCCTCCCGTTTGTGCATAATTATCTATTAATTATTTATTAATTATCTATTAATTTTTCAATCTTTGTATCCCCTATTTTTACAATAACACTTACCGTTTAAGAGATAGTTTCGAAATATCGGTTTTTGACCTTTGACCTTGAATAAAATTTTTAGCTCCACCGGGATCGATGGGGACTTCTGACACTTCACTTCAGTGTTGTCCTTAACTATATTTGTGTTAATTTCATAGTCAAAGTACCAAATAGAGGTACAAATAAGGGGTCTAAGGGAATTTTTTTTTTTTTTTTATATATGTCTCCAATGCCATTTTAACCTATATTTAGTAGCTTTAGGGTGGAAGGTATGACCCCCCATGACCCATCCTCGGAATTCCCACTTGTTTGTACACAATTGCATACCTTTCAAACTTTGTAACCTCCATTTTTTTCGCTAACAATTATCGTTTAAGAGATATATATGAAAAAATGATTTTTTGACCTTTGACCTTGCATAACATTTTTAGCTCCACTCGGATCGATGAGGACTTTTGACGTTTCATGTATAATGATGTTCTTAAAGTCTGTACCAATTTTCAGCTTTATGGGAATTTTTCCGAACTTTCGCTTTTTTTTTGGTCTATTTTGACCGGGCTATTCTGTAACAAGTGTACTCACAAAATGCAGGTTTGTACTGCAGAAAGGAGCCATAAAATGACTGTCATTTTAACGAAAGTCCTAACAAGTCCCCGTAAGAACACAGGCCACTTTCCTGAGAATCGTAGTTTTTCCTTTCTTTGGGGGGTCGAAAACCCTTACAAGACTGGTATAGCGCTGACTACCGAGGAAGCCAGCAACTTTCTGTATTTATGGCCTCGACAGCTAATTTCATAAATTTTACATACAGTTGTTTGTTTTAGCTTTGAGGTTTAAAGATATAACTATGGTAAAGTGAAATTCTGTTACAACGAACTTCAAATTACCGGAATTTTACTTCGTTGTAACGAGGTTTTAGTAGTAATGAAATTCAAGCAACGTAATGGAAATGAAAATAATCGGTATTCGTTGTAACGGGATTTCACTGCATATATTTCTGATAATATTGCTGTTTTTGCTCTGATAGCTCAACATTGTAAGGGATTGCAACCATTAACTAAAAAAAGCACTACAATTTATATTATAAAGATGCGTTCTTTTTACGCGATTTTGAGGTTATTAGCTATGACCTGACTTGAAAAATCCTGAATAATGTTCAATTTATTTTTACAAGAATTTAGATGAAATCAGACTTAAAGAGAATAAAATTCGCTATAATGTGAGACCAGAACGAAGTTTCTAGAATGAATAGTTTTGGTTTTACAGATTAAAAACTACGATTTTTTGCTAAAAATTGCCATTTTTTCGAAACTTTAGCCTCTTTGCGGCACATGTTAATATATCATCGAAATGACTTGAAACTTTCCCAAATCACATTTTCCGGTCTATTGGCACATTTTAGGGGGGTGCCGCAAAAGATTAGTTGAAAAAAAGTTTTTTCCATGTACCTTGTGACCACCCTAGTGTATAGTTGTGTGTGTAGGATTGTGTGTGTGCGCAGACCTGAGTGTATACGCGTGTGTGTATGTATGTGAGTGTGTGAGCGTGCGTGTGTGTAGGATATGGACGTCACCGCTCAGGGGAAGCTGATTCCGGGGGACATTGCTCAGGACCAGAGAAGCTGCGCCTGCATAGTCCGGTGGGCGGTGGTGGCAGAGGCCCCTGGTCCAAACTGAAAAAGGAACCGGACCTCAAAGACGATCAAGTGAGAACAATAAGCAATCGTGATTGCTCAATAAAAGTTGCCACAGAAGCATCTGCTGCGTGTGTAGACCCTACAACAGAGACGGATTTATATGAAATCGCCTAAAATCACGAAGCCTTATACCAGTTTTCAACACAAAGAGTGATTACCGTCCGCTGCGATTCCGATGGTATTTTAAGTTTAGAAAGTTTGAAATGTATCTATAGAGTTTTCTTGTCATCAATTCAGTATGTTTTAGTTAATTTTTGGTTTTCAGTATACTTTAGTTTTAGTTAGTTTTAGTTTAGATTCTAATAATAATTTTAAAAATAAAATAATTATTTAACTTTGATAAAATGCATTGTGATATTTGCGATTTCAAGGTTTAATTGACTAAATCCAACACCTCTTGAGGCAATGCGGCTCACCCCCCCCCCTTTTTTTTTTGTCTCTTCTTCTTCATCTCTGTTTCATAAAACATCTTTTCTGTATAAATAGATTTCAAAATTATAGTTTTTAAAAAATGTTGATGCATTATGAATTTTTACGAAAAAAACATCAAATTTCTGTTGTTCTACTCACTTGCAAAAGTTCATAACTTAACATTCAAATTTTTATTTTACATTTTATTTAACATGCATATTATGAGACATCTTACCCACGTAGGTAGAATTTCTATAAAAAAAAAAAGATTGATTAATTTCGATTTTTTGCCAAAAAAGCCTCAAATTTCTAACATTCATCTCTCTTGCGGCAGTTCTTGACTTAAAATTTATTTTATAATTTTATTTTTTCATGAATCTGTATATCATAGAACATCTTTTCCGCACAGGTAGGACTTAAAATTTGAAAAAAAAAAATCGATCCACCCAAGTATGTATGTGCTGGGAAAAATGGCGTAAATCTAGCCGAAAAGCTGAAACCGATTTATCTCTGAATTGCGAATTTTACAGTTTGAGCGAAGAAATGGCTTATTTATTATTTTGTATTTTTTGTAGGATTTTAAAGTACGTATACTGGTGGCTTAAGTCACGTTGGTCACTAATATGAAAAAGACAGGAGCTTACAGGAGCCACACTTTCGTGCTCTTGTAAAGTTTTTTCCGTGACTCTACTCTAATGTCAATTTGTTATTGAGCAGACTCCAATATGACAATTTGAAGAAGTCACTGCACCGTCAGTATGGAAAATCACCGCAAACTGACTGTTCGTAATATGCTGTCACCTGTTGATGCTTGTTATTTGGCAGTATGGGACCCCTTCTGAAATTCGTTTCAGAAACGCTGTAAAATGGTTTTTAACGTTAACATTAAGTGCAATATCATAAAAGTACGTTTACTAGTGGTTTGAGTCACATTGGTCACAAATATCAAAGAGACTACGGCTTACAGGAGCCACGTTTTCGTGCACTTTCAAAGCGTTTTCCGTGACTACTGCAATGTCAATTTGTTAGTGACCACCTTGTAATAGTTTGAAAAAGTCACTGCAATGTCACTTTGGAAAATCACAGCAAACTGAGAATTCGTAATATGCTGCAACCTATTAATGCCTGCTAATTGGCAGTATGTGACCGCTATGCGAGAATTACGCAACTTCCACATACGAATCATATTTTAGTCAATGTCTTGGAACAATCTCGTTTCAGAAACGTTGTAAAATGGTCGTTAAAGTTGGGACAACCATTTTCAAACGTTTATAAAACGTTTCAACATTAAGTCTACTACCTGGGGTGGGCAATATTATTTGATAAATACAATTGTAGAAAAGCAGTATTCACATATTATCATACAGTTAAGTTTTTAGTACAAAAACGTATTAAAAGTGATAAACATGCTTTTTAAATACTATGCAATGGCGTCTATAAATACATTGGCTTTCCTAAAAGTTGAAATGAACCTTTATTTATGAACATTGCTGCATAAATTGCTAGAAAATACATAGAAAACCATTTAGCACATAAATTAAGAGATGGTAAAAAGGAAGAAAGAGAGAGAGAATGACAAGATATTTAGTTGCCTCATTTGTTTCTTCTGGGGGGGGGGATAACTTGAGTAATTGTCTCCCGTCCTCCTACTGTTGATACCTCCATTTCAAAACTATGATGAATTGATTGTTTCAGAACAATTTTAATAATGTCGGCATCAGTTCCGAATTTAAATATTTATTTTCTTTCAATTAAATATTTTATTTGAACATGGTTACAAATTACACCCATTGAACGCACTACTGGTTCACATAGTACTTTCCGCAGCGACTCGGTTATGTATCACTCAAAAATCTTAAGAACAGTTGTGATCCACAAGATTTAACACACATTTATCTAAGTTTCAAAATTTATGCTTGTACATTTTCACATGAAAGCTCAGAACATTCATTATAACTTGCTGAAGCGTAGCTTTAAAATTTTCAGCAAGAATGAGATACATTTGTGATTTCAATGGATCATTTACTTTAGTTTCACACATACTAACTTGATAAATTGTTTCTGAGAACATAGTTTATTCCTCCTATGTTTGTTTCAGTTGCGAGGTTCAATTTTTATTTTGCTTTGAGCATTGAAGAGAAAGTTTTATTCATGGAGATATGCGAGAATTTCTTTCAATTTTCGTAACTGTGAAAACTAATAAACGTTGAGAAATATTTAAACGCTTTTATTGCGACGAAACTTCTGCAATTGTGTTCGGAATCTGAAGCATTGTTTCTTATTTTTATTTAAAGCAAGTTTCATCAGATAATGGGTAATTAGCTACGGTTCTAGTTAATTATACTAGCCCAGAATTATAGTTTTCCTCAGGTTTAGATAACTGATTCCTATGTCTTTATTAGCGCTCAAGTTTGCCAAAATTTTGATTCGTTGCTTAAATATGAAATTATTTGAAAATATGTTGAAAAAAATCAGGTAGAGTTGTCTTTGGAGTTGATTTGCCACATGGTACGTTTCTCAACCCCCCCCCCCGACCCCTGAAAAATATTGCAAAGGTTTGTAATGGCTGGTTTGTATCTTTAATTATTATAATACTTTAATAATACTTATTTCGCACCGTTCACACATCCAAACTCCCTCGCTCGCAATTCCAAGTATATAGTAAAATAATAATTTTTTTTTATAAACTGCACTCAGTTTAAGTTGAATGATAAATTGTTTTACACAAATATATTCCACTAAAGTTTCTTCAAGGTGACGTTTTGTATTTTTCAAATTCTTATTCAACAAATAAACCATTTTTTTTTCTTTTTCTAAAAATGCATTGTAAAATCTTCCTTTCAGTTCTCACCTGAATTCCTTCTTTACCCGAAAATCCGCAATTGAATTGAACCACTGCTCTTGTGACGCCTCTCTGAAAATCTTTCGCTCAGTTGGCTTCGGGAAATGGCTTCATGCTGTATGAAGATGGTGACTAGTTTTATTTCTCCGTTGCAGGCGCACCACGATGCAATTCTAATTTTATTTATTTATTTTTATGTTAGGGCTACAAAGAGTAAAATAAGAGTTTATTCTTCATAAAAAAATCACATTGTATTTTTTGTGTAATCGTTAACTCCTTTCTATACAGCTTCAAAAAAAAAAGTCACGTAATGCATAATAGATTAAAAAAAATGGATACGTTTTCAAATTCTCAATGCAATTTTTTGAAAAATCAGCGAATATATACTGGTAAATAATAAATATGTACTTATGACTTTGATTTTTTTCTACGCGCTCAACAATACAATTTCATCATTGCAAGGGATAGCAAGGATCTGTTTTGCCTAGGCCCACCCCACATTATTTGAAATACATGTAGCTCTAAATTTAACTACTCAATTAGATAAAATACCACACCAAATGCAATTTTCGTAACCATTTATAAATCATAGATTATAAAGTTGTGGTTAGTTATGAATGAAAAACATTGTAATATGCTTTGAAACTTATCTCGTATTAGGTTTTTAATCAGGGGCGGCATTTCAGCATTTCATTTGGGGGGTCGAGTTTCTTAAATACGAATTACCTCAGTATGGAAAAAAAACACATATTGGCTAACAGCAAGTAATCATGATATGGGGGGAGATTGTATAGTTAAGGAGCCCCCAGAAAAGATATTTGTTGATGTGAGATATTTTTTTCAAAAATAGTATGTATTTTTAAAGAGTATCTATGAAACCATACTATGCATTGAGCAGCTGAAATGTGTTTCTAGCTTAAGAAAGTGATGAACACTCATCAAATAGACACACTTAAAGCATGAACGTAACAATGAATGTAAAATACCACGGCATTTTCTTGTGCAGCCACACCACTGCACGAGCCTCTCATAATTATCGTTACGCAGAGCTCACAAGAACGAGATATTTAGCCCATTATTGGAAATTACGTCTTTTGTTAAAATTAACCATGATTCTTCATCAGTTTTTTTTTCTGTTCTGAAAAGGCCAGTAAAGGCTTCATGAACTTCTAATAATTTAAAAAACGGGAAATACTTGCTCTTGTCTGGAAATGTGTCAAGTTTCGTCAACCATTATGGAGAACCAGCAAGATTGTTTTTCTTCAACTTTGATTGGCGATTTACGTAAATTGAATTTGCTCACTTTTTATCATTCCTCTTTAAGAATTTGGGGGTGCGACCGCCCCCTCTTGACCCCCCTATTTGCCGCCCCTGTTTTTAATAGATCTAGATTTTAAAAAAAAACTGCTCGTTGATTTTAAACACGGGTTTAGTCGCGTTCTTTTATATTACGCTAGTACTTGCGTTCGACCCTAGCGATCCGTGAGACGCAGAAGAATTTTAAATGATTTATTTTACTGTTTTCTTCAGCTAATAGCATATATACTATTTACTTTACAAAAATATGCAGTGAAGAACCCTACTTATAGCGTACGCTGAAAGAAAATAAGTATAGGATACCTGACTAGGGGTTGTCGCGCTACTGGTGACTAAATACCGACTACTAAATGACCGACATACATTTCTGAAAGCTATGCAGCTTGAAATACCAAAAAAAAAAAAAAAAAAAACCGCAGAACTACACTGGTTATCACTCATTAAGCAAAAATCACAAACATGACGATTACTCAAAAAATTACTTGTAGAATTTTATGAAACGTATCTACAATATGCATCATACAGTAAGATATAAAATAACATAAAAGGAAATTATCAGACAATTGTGGCAATATAAAAATTAACGCATCCCTAAAATGAACAAATCGAAAGTGTCAGTTTACTATGGAAAAAGTACCTCGAATATGGAATTTGTTTCCCTCTAGAAGCAATACAGCATATACAGCGATGTGTGATGCTGTCAATTATGCGGTCTATCAGTCTCACAGGAAGCGGGGGCCGTCTCTCTTGCAAAGCAGTATCAAGTACGGCGAGGGTCTGATGGGGCGGGCTGAGAGCAGCTAGACGTCTCCCTAAATCATCCCAAATGTGCTCGATAGGATTTAAGTCCGTGATTGAGCTGGCCAATCCATGCGAAGAATTGTAGCCTGTTGAAAATAATCACCCACGATGCGAGTTATGTGTGATCTTGCGATATCGTCATGCAAATGGAAAGCATCACCTATTGCCCCGGCATATGGGCTCACATAAGCATCAGGGATGTCATCTCTATAAACCTGAGCACTCATGGTTCCCCTAAGAAAGACACGGAGGTCTGTGCGTCCGAATCAAACAGATGCCACCCCCAAACACAGACGCGGCCTCTTTCGTATCCATCTCTTTCGCGGATGTTTGATGGATGATAACTGGTTCCAGGTTATATCCATATCAAATAAGGCCTACTATCGGTTCCTGTACTGAATCTAGACTCATCCGTAAAGAGAAAAGCCCTCCATTCATCAGACGTCCAGTGGACATGTTGTCGTGCCCACTGTGAACGGTCTTTTCTATGGCGAGGTGTGCGTGGCACAACACAAATGGCTGGTCGCCCTCGCATACTGACCACCTTTGTGAAGCCTTCTACGTACAGTTGACGTTGACACCAATCTTTCGGTGACTGCAGCAAGAGGGTCTGAGGTGAATCGGAGTAGCGACTCTATTCTTGAGTGCACAGAACCTCAAAAATCGGTCATCGGCCGTCTTTGGCTGAGCCTCTTGGAAGCCGAATCTGTCGTTTGAAATTGGCTCCAAAGTCCATGAAATACAAAAGGACTCACATTTAGCTATCTGGCAACTTCTGCTTGACTTTTTCCCTGCCTCTAGTCTCCCAATTGCTCTTCATCGTAGTTCTACAGGCAAATGATGCTTGGAAATCATTGTTACAAAATGGCCATCTCGAATTTCTTATGGCAGTATCACAGAGAAGTTAAAGGGCTTGCTCTCAAACATGGACTTTTTATGCTTTTCACAGATGACGCACTCCGATTTCAGCGGCACTAATTTGCATATTGCACTTTTATTGAGCAATTCTTACTCGGCAACATATTCAAATTTTACACGGTTTGGCTTATTTTTGAGAAAGTTATCGCTGGTTCATTTCACGTCAAATCGCCTAATGCCATGTGCCGTTATGTCTCCAATTTTGTCCATTATTTTTTTACGAATAGATATCTATGAGAAAAGCCCAAATTAATTTTTTTAATTTTTTGAATGAAAAGTACGCTTTGCAGATTTTTTTCAAAAATTCGATTTTTGATCATATTTCGGAGTCAGTGTTTTGGCATGAATTTAGAAAATATCTCTAATTTCTTTATTTTTCAACTAATTTAGCTTAATTTGGTATCAATTTCAAGCTAATACTTTTCTCTTTCAGTGTGAATGGCAGAAAGTATTCTGCGAATAGTTGATTGTTGCCACTCTTTATCTATAGTCAGTTTTTATGTTTTTTCGATTGGGAGATTAAATAAGTCATATCTCTAGAGTACCTACTACGATCTGCATTAATTTTTTTTGTAGCCTATTTGAATCATTCTCTTTCTATGTAGAAAAGAATATAAGGATGTTTTTTGTTGTTTTGAAATTAAAAACAAAAAGTCTGTTCTGCAGAAAATACCAGTTCTCTATTATTTTAAGTCCTGTTTTAGCTTAAAAAAGGCCAAAAACTTTTCAGAACAATTAATACTGAACTCTCAAAGGATTTACATCAATAGTTAATCGCTAAAAAATTGTTTACTTTGGAAACGAATTGTGCAAAAACCTCTGGTTCAGGCTTCGCAAAAAAAAAAAAAAAAAAAACTTTTGATTGAAAGCGTAATAAATACTATATAATAAATAATTTGAAGAATAGTGTTAAGAAATATTTCTGTATGATGCTTGTCCGTTCAATTTAGGTAATTTTTAAATTGATACAGAGAACATCTTATTTAAAATAATTATTTTATTTACATTATGTACAAATGCCGCTTCTTGACCAGCAAACAACTGAAGAGAATGATGGAATCTTTGACTGAATATAATGCATTAAATTAAGGTTGTAAATACAAAATCATAGTCCTTGGAGGTTATAAAGAATAAATGAAAAGTTTCTTTCCGGTGGTTATAGTTCGTGGTATGAAGAATCTGTACTGTTGAGGTTGACTTGTTCCCGAACTTAAAATTGAATGGCCGGTTCTGATCCAGCTAACCGAAAGAATTATGCGCTTATAGCGGCTTAAAGGGAAGTCCTCGAAACAGTCGACTCGACTACTGACTGATGTATGAACGAACTGGAGACGATGAGACTCATAGCGCAACTTGTTTGCGCTTTTAAACCAGTTCACGGCGTATGATGTTTAACCTCATCATTTGCATTTCGGGGCGGAGACTCTCCAATTTCTAATGGCAGTATTTAGCTTTTTTTTGCCAGTAAAAGATGGGGGAAAAAAGAATAATTACTATTGAAAAGTTTTCATAGCCTAAACTTGTTTGGATTATGTAACACCAGACAATGATCTTCCGCTCTTGCAATACTCATGAAATACGCACCATTCTTCTTTCGCTTTCAAAGTTAATCAACACATAGCTTTTGTTGATTACAAAATGTGAAATGAAAAGCATGCTTGTGCGGACAGCGTTTTTTTTTTTTTTTTTAATTTGCCATTTCCTTTGTATCAGAAGATGAGAAAATCAGAATTTCTATCAATAAGTTTCAATGCGATTTTGAAATATACTTCAATCAGCAAAAATTGTCTTTTTCAGACAAATCTAGAGTTGTGGAGAACTTACTATAAGTGTGGAAGTTCATTGTCAGGTGTAACGTAATCCAAACAAGTTTATGCTAAGAAAAGTTTTCAACAGCATTTTTTTCATCCTTTAATGTCAAAAAAAAAAAAAAAATGTGAAATAATTCCATTAGAAATATTTTTATACTATTCTTCAAATTATATTTCTTAATATTCAGTACACTTTCAATCAAAAGTGTTTTATTTATTCATTTATTTATTTTTGCGAACTCTGAAACTGAGGTTTTTGCACAACTCTTTTCCTAAATAAAAAACTTTTTAGCGATTAACTATTGATACAAATCCTTTGAGAGTCCAGTATTGATTGTTCTGAAAAGTTTTTGACCTTTTTTAAGCTTAAATGAGATTTAAAGTATTTTCTGCAAAACAAGCAGTATTTTTTTTAAAAAAACAACGAAAAGCACCCTTGAAAGACTTTTTTTTTCTCGAGCGGCAACTATAGTTGATCTTTGAATCTAAGAGAAATTTAGCCCCTTTTTTTAACCGACTTCAAAAAGGAGGCGGTTATCAATTCATACCGTATGTATGTTTTTTTTTTGTTTGTCCACTCATAGCGTCACACCTAGTGAACCAATTTTGATGATTCTTTTTTTAATGGATAGGGGATGGCTGAACTTAGGTCCCATTACTTTGTTTGACCATATTTGTTCTTTAGAAAAAAAGTTATGGGCAAAAAACTGTAAATTTTATGCAATTTCCCTATTAAATGATTTTGTAGCGAAGTTCGCACTTTTCATCTGTGGATAACGGTGGCTCAGTGGTAGAACTCTCGCCTCCCACACGAGCGACCCGGGTTCAAATCCCGACTAGGCCAAAGTGAATTTTACTAAAATTTCGTTTCTACTGTTTCCCGTATTTTCTCGAATCTTCTATTAATTTTTGTATCTTTCCAAGTCTGGAAAGTTCCAGCACTTTCTCAAGTTGTATATAAGGAGATGTAACGTTCATTCGTGGTTCTGAATAAAGATCTCGAGTTGAGACTAACGAGTATTCGCTTCATTTGGCTTTCACACTGTCTTCGCTATCTTCATCTACGCGACAATAGGAAACTCATTGTTATAAAACTTTGGTGCCCTATAACAGTAACATTAATAGTAATTGTAATGATAATTTTGAATGAAGCCTTCTCTGAAGCAAGCATCAAATTTCTTCAAGGGATATTTCGATAATGGGGAATCTGGCGCTGTCGTCTCATTTTTGGCGTAAATAATTTTATTTTAGTAACCCTGCTGATTTATAGTAACCCTATGTGAATTATCAAAATCTTCCTTTCTTCAGTGCTACTGCTCCATAGTAGGGGTAAACCTAACCTGGAAGCGAGGTGATGCAGTAATTAGGATCTGCTTAGCCTTCACAATGCTACCATTAGGTTTGACTCAACTACTCTGTAGTATTTTTATCGTTATCAGCTATGCCGATAACAGATGATCGGGGCTAAGTAAGAAAATACAGGATTGCATCATGAGCAACATAGATGCTGTGGAATGTAAATTAGTTAGGAAAAACGTAATACTTAAATGGTTATAATTAAATTAACTACGCATGATTTCCAGAGAGGAACAAAGATACGTTTTTAGTGCCAATCGCTTAAAGTTTAACGCGTGTCAATAGTTTTTTTTTAGTATGGAGCATTTTTAAGAAAAAAATGTGAAGTTTCGTGATGGTAACTTCTTATTATTTCTGAAGTACCTACATTTACACTAAAAAGAATGAAATAAAAAAATTTTGAAAAAAAAATAGAACCGACTTCAAAATTGCTCTAAAAAGTGAAAAATAATTTTAATATTTAAACACCATCGATAATGCTTTTAAACATAATTTTTGAAGTTGGCGCAAAGACGATAGATAAAATCATTCACAGCCATAACTCAAATACAACTATAAATTTAACCAGGACCAGTTTCTTCACTATCACATGCATTATGCATTGATGACAGCATATTTGAATAGCGATATAAATTTTTCGTTCGTAACTTTGGATGCTTTTCTGAAAAAAAAAAATATGAACAAAGCATGGTTACACTGGATTTTACGTTTTTTTT
Organism: Uloborus diversus; assembly: GCF_026930045.1. Classification (NCBI taxonomy): domain Eukaryota; kingdom Metazoa; phylum Arthropoda; class Arachnida; order Araneae; family Uloboridae; genus Uloborus; species Uloborus diversus. The sequence goes on along the minus strand of NC_072732.1, from coordinate 91,345,487 downwards.
TTGCGCCAACTTCAAAAATTATGTTTAAAAGCATTATCGATGGTGTTTAAACATTAAAATTATTTTTCACTTTTTAAAGCAATTTTGAAGTCGGTTCTATTTTTTTTTTTTTTTCAAAATTTTTTTATTCGCTAACCATTAGACTAAATTAATATACTGACAACGGAACTTTTAGCTGTAACAGAATAATATATTCACTGCGGTTTAGGGCTGGGCGATATACCGATATACCGTAATATATCGATATATATTTATTACCGCAGTAACGATCGATCCGGACTTACCTAAGAACTAATTGAAATAATGACTTAGAAATACATTTTTATTCATATTACTTAGTGCTTAATGAGTGGATCATACTTGCCAACGCTGTCTGATTTCCCAGAAGCTTTACGGATTTTCATGTCTTCTTAGTTGTTCTGATTACGAGCAAAATTTTTCAGTATTTTCGTGCTTTGCAGAGGAAAAAAATTGTGTCTCTCCAGTTTTGCGCTACAAGCGTTTTCTAGAATGCAGCATCCCGCCGAGTTGAAACCTTGAAACCAGAGTTACCGTAAGAGAATTCACTTGTTGCATTCAGAAAATCAGATAGAATCCAAGAGACAGAATTCGTTTGATTTAATGAATAATATACCGAACATATCTGAGAACTTCCGACATTATAGGTTAGTTACGGAGTTCAAGAAATAAAGCCGTCTTTCGATTTCGACGATTGAGAGTTTGCTTTCAAGCAAATACCGATGGGGTTCTCTTTCGAAATGGTATCGGAACTAGCAAAGTCATATCTTTTTCGTTCAAAATCCGATAGTTTATTTTATATGACTTATTAAACATAGTTTGCGAAATTAGGGCAGCATATATAAGAATTTCCGATTTTTTGGGAAACATGGATTTTCGTAGGAAACCGAAAATGAACTTGCATTTTTGAACTTGTTTTTGCTTTTGAACTGGCTTTTGCAAATTATGTAAAGGAAAAAAAAATAATGTGCAGAGGTTTGAAATATGGGTGTTCCCCCCCCCCACCCCTCGAAAATTTACACGGCACCCCCACCTCCTAAAAATGCGATTCGCCGATCTGTTTTATAAAGACTTGAAATTTTTTAGGCACCATTTGTAAAAAGTTCAACAATTTGGTCTGTGCTGTGACCCCTCATCACCACATGAGCGGGGGGAGTGTCATTGTAGCGAATATTATTAGGAAAAATTACCGGAGTATTACTTATCAAGATGTCCGAGGGCTTTTATCAATTGCAGATCTTGATATGCATAGATATAAGTCCATGCCCCCACGCCCCAAAAAAGATGACCCTCACAATTTTAACGCCCCCCCCCCGAAAATAAACACGACCTCTCAAAAAAGTGATGAAAATCCTTTAAAATATTTTCATTAAAAATTTCAATGGTAAAGTCTGTCTCATGACTCCCCCCCCCCTTTTACGAATGGGCATGCATAATATAGTTATTATTATGAAAATAAATTACTGAAATATTTACTGATCAAGGTTTCCGATGACTTTTGTAGCTATAGGTGCCAATTCTCCCCAAGTGCTTTGCCCCTCCCCATATATTTAACCAAGCCCCCCCCCCAACCCCCCCCCCAGGATCCTCTGTTAAAGACAATAAAATCCCTTAAAAACAACATGTCCGATAATTTCAGTTGTATAGTGTGCCTCATTTCCACCTTCCCCATGGGATTGTCCCTGCTTTAGCAATTAATATTGGGATAAACTACTTTCATATTTACCTTTCAAAATGTCCAACATTATTTCTCTGTTGCAGAACTCAATGCGCAAATAATGTAGTAAGGGAAGCCCATCCTCCCAAGTGCGACGGCACCCCTCAATTTTACCTAGTGCCACCCCCTCCCCCCAAAAAAACGGGCTTCCCTATTGAAGAGTTTAAAATCCTTTTAAAAAACTTATCTGATAGTTTAAGCGGTATAGGCAGCCTCATGCTTCCCCCCCCCTCCCTCCTTCAAATGGGCACCCCTGCTATAGCTATTGTTAGAATAAATTGCTGGAATATTAATTTTTCAAGATTTCCGGGGACTTTTCTCTATTGCAGATCTTAATACATAGATAATAATGCTACGACTGCCAATCCCCAATAAGTGCAATGGATCCCCTCATTTTTAGTATTACCAAACATACCCCTCCCACACAAAAAAAAAAGATTCCCTGCATAAGAGGCTAAAATCCGTATAAAAAAAGTTCTCTGATAATTTCAATGGTATAATCAACTTCAAGGACCCCCCCCCCTTGAATGGGTACCCATCTGTAGCAATTATTATTCGACTAAATTGATGGAATATTTGCTTATCAAGACGGTTGATGACTTTTCTGTAATTCAGATTATGTATATGATGTATTATCCGTTTTTTACGAGAAGGCACTTCGCCACGCCTCCTAGAACGCAGAGTTCCATTTTACGCGGGGGTGATCGGTAAGCAATCCACACACTTCTAAAGGAGGCAAAATCAGACATCCTTAACTTGGGCGTACATTTTAATGCGCAAAAAAGTCTTAGTGTCCTTTACATCACTTGCTTCACTTGTCTGATGTCATTTTAACTATTCTTTCATTTTAAAAACTGCTGCTTTTACAGCAAAATGATATGATCCGAATATACCTGCTGCCGAAAACAGCGAAATAGAATCATCGGATACCACGTGACGAATGAGGAGTCAAATGCCTATTCCTGAAAAATGAACAATAGCTAGGGGTGCCCTTTTCCCTCCCCAAGTGCGGTGGCTCTCCTCAATTTTATAACCCCCCCCCCCCTGAAAGAAAAACGCCACAATCTAATATAGAGATTAAAGTCCTTAAAAAACTTCTCAAAAAAATTCAATGGCATTGTGTGCCTCATGAACCCCTACCTTCTCCTACAAGGGGCCCCCTGCTTTTGCTATTATTAATCGAATAAATTGCTGAAATATTTACCTTCCAAGATGTTCGTCGGCTCTTCGCTACTGTAGAAGTTAATAAACAGATGATATAGCCAGAATTGCTGCCCCCCCCCCCCAAGTGGGATGGCATCCTCAAATTTATCATGCTTTCCCCAAAATGCGACTTTTTATTGAAGAAACTGAACACCTTTTAAAATAATTTCTCTAATAATTTCACTGTTACACTTAGCATTATGATCCCCCCTCCAAATGGGCATGCCTCTTTTAGCTATTATCATTCGAATAAATCTATGGAATATTTACTTATAAAGATGTCCGATGACGTTTCTCTGTTGCAGATCTTAATATGCAAATGATGTAACTAGGGCTTTACTCCCCTCCCCCAACTGCGATAGCACCCCTCAATTTTAACCAAGCCCGCCCTTTTCCCCCAAGAATTGCGACCCACTAATAAAAAGACTTAGATTCTTCTAAAGTAATTTCTCCAAAAGTTTCTGCGGTATAATCTGCCTCTTGACCCACTCCCCCCACCCCCGTACACATATTTGAGCATCCTTGCTCTCGCTATTATTAGTGGAACAAATTACTAAAATATTTATTCATCAAAAGCAGATACTTAGGGGAAACCCGGGCAACGTGAATACCTTAAGCTTTCCTTGATTATTGTCGTTTAGTTATAACTCGGGAAATTAAAACAAATATTTATCATCACTCTTCATTTAAAAAAACTTACGTTATGCAATAGCGGTTGTCCTTAATATTAATTGAACTTTTAGATATAAGGCCTGTTTTCACCAATCCCGTTTTCACCAATGGCATGAATATCCACTTTGCCCAATACCCTGGGTAAAGTGGATTCAGTACTAGGGCAAAGTGAACAAGAACATTATTTGTCATAAAACTAAACATTAAAAATAAAATAACCATCGAAAGTTAAAGGAACATATTCAAAAAACATTTTTTTTTGCTACAATGCTAATTGATGTAGTTGTTACAAACAAAGAAATTGAACTTAAAAATGAAATAAACTTTGAAAATTAAAGCAAGATAATAAAAAAATTTTTTTGCTACTATACTAATTATTGCATTTATTATTATAACAAGCAAAGAAATTAAACTTAGAAAAATCAAACACCCAAAATTATAGAAGCATATAAAAAAAACACCTTCTGCATTACTAATCATTGCAGTTATCAGAAACATAATTCATCACTATTTTCGAATGCTGAACACTCTTCATGACACCACTGAGTACAAATACGACATTTTCTACAGTTTTCCATCGGCTGATCATCTTTTTCAATGTACATTTCACATCACAAAAAATTCACCTTACATCTTCAAATTTCTTTCCTTATGTCTTCATATTATTCTATTTTGCAGTTTTATGTATTGTGGCAGAGATATTTGATTTAGTCTTTTTGGTATTAGTCATTTTAAGTCTTCTGAGAAGCTTTAGTCGAAACATCATCTAATGACTTCATGACAGTTTTTCTTTCCTTTTAAAATCTTTGTTTCTGATCTTCCTTTACTAGAATTCTCGTCAGGAGTGTAGATCGTTGCAGCTTGTTGTTATTGGTTTAGCAGGCTGAGGAATGCGTCGTAAAACTGAAAGACTATAGTAGTTCTTAGAATATCCAGGTTTGGATAAAGCGGCGGGAACATCATTGCCTTGGACCCCAGCGGAATTCCTCCCCGGGAAAGATTTCAGACCCCATGGGAGTATACTGTCTTCAATGGTAGCATTGTCTTGAGATCACAAAATTGGAGGACTTCCAGGTTCGAATGAAGTGACTTGTCATGATCGGGCAAAGTGAATATAGTATCCACTTTGCCCAATCCATTTTGCCCTTCAAGTACATTTTTGAGGTTATCCCAAATTACTAAAAAACTAAAGAATGTAAACTCGTCTTCTACGGATGGATGAAAGCTACATAATCATGCATCAAATCCCACTCATAACAAAGAACTTGTCACAAATAGTATAAAAGTTGTAAACAAAACACTTACCTCTGCAAATTAATATTATTTTCCCAAACACGTACTCCGTCCGCTCACTGGCGCAGCGCGCCGCGAACTCGTCCCGACGTGTTTGTCGCACACTGATCGGCAACAGATGTCATTTGCTATGACAACACGGCAGCGGGTCAACGAACAATTTGAGAGTTATAGGCAATATTCGCTTTGCCCAGGGTATCCACTTTACCATGGTTTCCCCTGTGTAATAGGCATTGCATTTTAATGCCTTACCCCCCCCCCCTCCCCCACCATAAAATGTTCAATTTATTGACCTAAATATATCGATATATCGCAAATATCAATATTTGGAGAGCGATATATCGCGGAATTAAATTTCTGATATCGCCCAGCCCTACTGCGGTTACATTGCTGAAAAACTCATACATTGAGAAGACTCATATATTGCTGGTGTTTTTTTTTTTCTTAATGACAACTACACAAAATGTGTGCAAAAATTATTTAATTTACATGTTTCTTTTTTAAATTCAGAATTATTGCAATAGCTCATCTTCTGCGAATATATGTTTATCAACTTATCCATGAATTCAAGCCTAATTAAATGCAACCGCCTTTATTTGGTCTCCATTGAAATTTCATGCGCATTTAGTATGCTTAAAGAGCCCAACAGAATTTAATCGTGTTACCTGACGTTAGTTTTGTAGAGTTAGGGAACCAAAATGCCGAAAATAGCTTCTCTTTCATTAGCATAACTTGAGAAAGCACTTTACCGAAAGAGTTTTAATGATGGCCAGAAAATTAAATTTATAGCTACATTTCCGCAAGTTTTCAAATGAATAGAACTTCAACATTTGAGATGAGTTTTTTTTTTTTTTTCTATTTCATATTTTTCTCCTAATTTGTTTCGATGGCGGTATGGAGAAAGGGGGGGGGAGAATGGTAAAAGTTGTGAAAATCCAGACGACATTTTTAGGACTTATAGTTAAAATATAATAGGTTATTTCATCGGAATCTTCTGAAATTATATATTCTGTCAATATCCAGTACCATAAAAAGATTATCATATTACGCACCCAAATAAATATAAATAAGAGAGAAAAAAACTCTCTCTCTACTTATATATAATGTCATTTACAAATCACATTCATTAGTTTACTAGATTCGCCCGGGTAAATTGACAAAACATTTTATTTTTAATGCTATAGTTTACACTGCATGTTCTGTTTGAGTCATTTTTTAAGGTAATGTCAAAACTGAAAGATATTACATTTATATAAACTTAACTCGAAAATTAAGTATTCATAGAGAAATATTCTGCTGAGAATCATATTTGCTTTGAAGCGTAAGTTCCAGACTGGAACAAAAATTATTTATATTATCCTGTCTTACTTAAAAACCCTTTTAGCATGTAAGCTTTCAACGAAAAGGAAACCCTTTTCAAAAACTATGAATTAAAAAACAACGTTAAAAAGGGATGATTTATTCATTAAAGCCTCCAGTATTATATAAGTGGTTTCATTTGCCTTTTCTTAGGGTTTAAAATTGACTCTAGAATTAATGTTTTTAAACTCTAGATATTTGAATGTTTTGACAACACACTGTTTTAATCAAAACCTTTCACTAAGTTTTTTAGAGTAGAAATTTTTGTACTGTTTATGGACCAACTGTTAGTCGATACTGAGTTATTGTTTTAATGTTGGAATTAGTTTTTTTTTTACTTTTTAGGGGAATAAGTCATATATTCGAGGCAAAAAAAAAAAAAAAAATCTTGCATTCATAAAATTAACGCTTTTTACAAATTACGACGGGCTGCTTGTAAACCCGAAACGCGTGTCTGAACTTTTTCCTTTTTTTCTTAGATAGAAATTTGTTATTAAGCGTTGTTACTTACATTTTTTTCTTGAATTATCAACCTACTTAATATAACATAAAAAATTTGTGTAACCTTACTCCATTAAATCGGTGGCAGCTTAGATGCATCCGCTGCTCAGGAGTAACTTAACTAATATAACTGGTGTGAAGTTACGAATCGCTTGTGAAAGGCTACACCATGGTAATGTAACTATAGCGTAACGTATCACTCATTTCTGCGTAAGGTTACTTCACAGTTTTTTGTGTGTTTACAGAGAAATTGCTTGAAAGGTTACACATTACCAAAAAGTAAGCTTTTATCTGACTTTCTTGTACGATTTATCAAGTTCTTGATTTTAACAACCAATACACAGCAATTATTTAAATCCGCAATATTTCTTAAATTTAATATACAAACAAGACAGTTTTATTGCACTAAGAGAGGAATTGACCTCAGTGGATTCCGAACCCAGAACACGAATTTGACGGACTCGCTGAGCAAGAACTTTTACCGTTCGACTACCTAAGTCGACCAGTTGAGCTGTAACATTAAGAGGAGAGCGAACTAATCGGTCCGTTTTTTGCCCATGCGAGTATGGCAAATAATCGCACTTTTAACATTTAAACTCAAGTTCTATCATGTAAAGCCTTTTGCCACGCATTTTTCAAACCATTAATATGTTAAAATCGCTGTTGCAAAAGAAGCGGTTTTTTGCAGTTAAACAAGATGTTTTATAATGCAATTGGTTTTTCCAAACTCGCTCAAAATTCAGATCGGTTCATGTTCTACTAGTGAGAGTTGCTCACACTTATGCTCTGCACTTATTCTGATTTTTACGCATTCGCTTTGAATTCTGCAGAAACCATTGAGCGAGGTTCCTCCAACATTTTGCGTTTTTAAAAAATGATGTTACACACTTCAGAATTTGTGTAACGTTGCACTCATCAATACTGGTTAACCTTTCATATTTTTTTACAGTGGATGTTTAAGTCGTTTTTATGTTAAATAAATACTAACAGTTTTTTTTTTTCTTAAATTTTCAGCTGCTTTAATCCACAAATTGATTGAACAAATAAATCAGAAAAATTACAATGCATACCAGTAAGAAGTTTTTATTATTTTCGAAATGAATCAAATTTTAACAAAATAAATCACTTGAACATCGTGATAAAAAGTTAAACCAAAAAACTTTTCAGTCCATTAAGCTTAAGTGTTATGATATCTCTTACTCCTCGTCGAATCATGAAAAGAAATTCTATTTCTTTCAAGAAGCTGAGGATAAACGTGATGTCAATCTCTGTTAAATTACTTTTTGTCCCTGGAACTCTTAACTCTTATAGCAGGATTTAAAATGGTGATTTCGGAAGATTACTTCCTTGATTTATACGATGAAATTTGGTACAGGATTATCGAAAGGTAATTTCTTTCCAACCTATGCACACAAGTTAAAGTTTCTCAGCAACTTTGCGGGTTTTTATTTTTTTTTAAACATTTTTGTTTTTCAGAAAAAAAAAAGAATTATTAAATTTTTAAACATGGGTTGGGGGATTTGTAACAAATGCTTTTGTATTTACTGTTTGCTACATCCTTACACTGTAACCTGTTTTCATAGGGTACTTGCTTAGTGCTATTTTCCAGCCTTATGTGTTTTCATGTCACAAATGCTTTAGTATATTTACTATTTGTTACATTTTTGCGTAAACCAATTTTCTTTTGTTACTGTAGAACTCGCTTACAGCGAGCCCTGTTTTAAAGAGAACTCGGATTTAACGGAGAAATTAAAAAAGATTTGATTTGTACAATGTTAAATCTGTGGGAACAAAACTCGCTTTTAACGAGAATATTTTTGTAATTCATAAAATGTCTGCTGATTTTCTCCTCAGAAAAGATTATTCTATTTTTGGAAAAATCTCACCAACATTTTGAATATTTCCGAACGTTAGAGATAAAAGGCATATATCATGGGAATAAGTGAGTACCCGGCCATATTTTTGAAATTCATGGAGCAGAGAAGCATTTATGTATTTGTTGAAGAGAACGTTATCATTTCTGAGATAAATTTCCGAAGATATTGCAGCTGAAAGTCAAGAGAGAGAGAAAAAAAGACAGCTACCACCACAACAACAAATGTGAAGAATTTGAAGTTAGATAGCCCTCGACATACTTGGCTTCTTAAGTTCAGAAGACAACTTCAAACTATTTTGAAGCCTCGGATGCAAATGATGATGTTTTTCGGACCCCACGTTCCTCGAAAACTAGTAAACAAAAAAGAGACAATAAGACATCAAATAATCAACTTTTTAGGTAAAGTACAGAAAAGTTAAAGTAACAAAGCAAGCATAAATAAATTTACATGTTTTTTTTTTCACAAACCCGTTTTTTACGAGCATTCGTTTATAACGAACAAATATCGTGGTCTCTTCGCGCTCGTTATAAGCGAGCTCGACTGTATTTGCGTTATGCTATTTATCACAGATGTAGCAAAGGAATTGTTCCACAGTTTTCTTTTTGACACCACTGGAAAGAGCGGCTTTTTTTACTCCTAAGCTTCTATCTCCAAAGGGAAAAAGGTACAAGCCGTTAAAAGTCAAGCTCGAATAATCTCATCTCCATTAAAATTATTGATGTTTTATTTGGCGTTGCCATAGTTACGTTTTTTCGATTCGCATGTTTCTTCTTTCTTATTCACAAACTTTAAGGGTTTCGATTTTAACAGAAAATCTTTGACTCAACTTAATTCAAGCCCCGAGCTAAAGATCAAATTATATATTACTAGAGACCACGAATATGAATGCGACTTTTCAAACGTACAAAACTGCTGTTTTGGAATGCTCAGCAGTCCCTTAGCTCTTAAGGCTCTGCAAGGTGGTACAAGTTATTTTGAAACCCGGGGAAGGGATGCTTTTTGATCCAAAGGGAGCTCATAATGCCTTTTTAATCTGATTCTTTCTAATTGACGATTAAAATCTTTGCGAATCAGATAAGATAGCTAAGCAATCTTCGGTGTTGGTTAGCGTAAGCGAGCAGAGGGCAGATCCCCCTCCCCTAGTCTATTAAAAAAATCGAATAGTATGAACTCAGAAATTAGATATTTTCTAAATCCCCTTGGATTTTCCACAGCTTCAGAGATCATTCATTTTTTAAATCTGTTTGCCATTTTTTTGCCATTTTCTGAGAGCAAGAAGGATAAAACTGCTTCTGAACAATTTCCGGCTTAGGGGAAGTTTATTTGAGAAAGGTTGGTCAGTAGGTAGAAGGGGGGAAAACACGAGATCCCAAAAGCATACTTTTTGTTAACTTTGTTTGCAATGATTGTTTCTTCTCGGACTTTCAATAAGTAAAGGCGTGAAAGGAAGATAAAAGATATTTGAGTAACCTTCCCTTGAGCTCGCACTATGTTGTGAAATCGGTGTGCAAGCCTGTTAAAAAACTGAATTCACGAAACTGAGTTTTTTTCGTCATAAGTATGCTTGCTTTCAAGATAAACGCCAAAAGAAAAGGGAGAAAAAATAGCAGGTACAACTAAAATGTTTTGCCGATGCGTATTACAGTGCTGTAACATATTCTTAAGAAATCAACCTTTTGTTAAAAAAAGAGACTTCTTTTTAAAATTATCCTAACAGCATTAAACACAGATGAGACTTATTTTGTTGTAACATATAAGTGATAAATTTGTTTTTAAATTAATGTCACTTTTTATTAAGTATTTAAAGATTTTTCGAATGACCTTGTTTAATCAGATATTGGTCATATATTTATTATTTCCAAAAAAAGGTTAAATATGGTTTTTAGAAAGTAAGGAAGTAGGGTGACCACTTGTAAAACTAGAAACCAAATTTCAAGAAAAATCATTTCGTTTATCTTGAGGTGAAAAAATAGGTAAGTAATTTTTGGCAAACAGATAAAAATAAAATTAATAAAAATATGGTAACGCTACACTTGTAAACTGAAAATGATACACTAAAAAAATGTGAAAGATGATAACAGTAATAAAACGTTTTCTTTTAAAATAGAAGTGTTTGAGCAGCAATATCAAAAGCTTTATGTCAGCAACTGCATTGCACATTAAAGAAAAATAACTGCTGCTGTATGTCATATGGATTGCAGCTGTCCTTTTAAAAAGATTACTTCTCCAGCTTGTGAAAGTAACATTTGTTCTGTAACTGCACTTTTGAAGTCCTAAGT